>NW_010192175.1:0-20914 GCF_000695765.1 Mesitornis unicolor
ACTTGGATGAGGGAATTGAGTGTACTGTCATAAAGAATAATTCTTAAATAGTGTTTATAAATTGTAAGACCATAATTTGTTTTTTAGAAAATCATAGTATCTTAAATAATAAAAACCCAAGAACCTGAGCTTTTTTAGGCTGTCCACTGGGAATGGATAAATTAGGAACTCCACACTGAACTTTAAAAACACCATTATGGTCTTTTAGGCTTGTTTGGGAAAGTTCTGTATGTCCCCATTAATTTGTTCTCCATTCGATATCAACAGGTTTTTTGTATTTCTCTTCTGAGGTAAACCAGCTAACTATATGATGGTTGTTAGAAACAGAATATTTGTCTTCAATATTAGGTAGATCTTAGAGAAAGTAATAAGCAGAGTTATAGAATAAACAGAAAACTTCGTTCTGGACTTGTGAGTCTTAAATAATTCTCAAAATCTTGCAGTCTCTATATCACTTTTCCTTAAAATGTTGTTTTTAAGGGGAAAAAAGCAAACATGTTTGGTTCTTTTCTGAAAAATATTGGTTTTTAAATAAAATAAATTGCTATTGCCTTGACAGATTTTGAAAGACAAGTTTCAATGATTCTGTCTGTGGTTTTGCTGTGTCGATGAACTCCATGATTTAGGGATTGATTGTTGATGGATGTTTTACTTTTATGATGAGTTGACTTTCTGCTCATCATTATCAAATTGGAGATATGTTGTTTGCTGCTCTGGAAGGCTATAATAAAGCACAAGCGGTATTTTCTGCCTTGTTACCACAGCATTACAGGGACAGTGCAGAAAATCATAGATATCATTGCTAAACTTAGGTAATTACTAGCTGTCCTTGAGTGAACTTATTTGCTGGGACCCTTGTGGCACCGTCAGTGTCTGAGGAAGAATAAAGTTGGCGTTTCGACATTTCACTGAGGACTTGTAGACAAACTCTTAGGAAGTTATT
Organism: Mesitornis unicolor; assembly: GCF_000695765.1. Taxonomy (NCBI): domain Eukaryota; kingdom Metazoa; phylum Chordata; class Aves; order Mesitornithiformes; family Mesitornithidae; genus Mesitornis; species Mesitornis unicolor. The sequence continues at coordinate 944 of NW_010192175.1, forward strand.
TAATTCTGCTGTATTGTTCTGAAGCTGCAATGATGAATTCAACAGGAGTCTTAGAACTCATTTAACAGGAATCTCCATCTACTTTCAGTGTGCACACACACAGAGGACACACACACTCTGGTCCCCAGCAGGTGATGTGGTTTGGCATATGTCACGGCTCTCTTCCTTTACATAAGTAGTGAAACTACAGTGCAGAGAGTGCTACTGCTTTGCAGAGGTCTTAGTGTTAACGGTGGACAAAATCTACTTCTCTACTGAAAAATGTGTCATAGTGCTCTATACATTTGCTGCTCTGAGGCACCTTGTACAAGGGTACATGTTCAGGTAATCCCAAATCTTATTCAGGTCAACTGGAATTTTTCTACCTTAGGGAGCTCAGTTGTGCTTAGCTGTTTTTTTTCTGTATTCTTTCTGAATTCCCAAAGAAAAATTTTACAGTTCATGTGTAAGTAGGAAAACTTTTATTTTAAATATATGTATATATAAAAAACTTTAGAAAGTAAATTTCATAGGGTATAAGGATGTGTCAATAAATTGAAATTTACACCTACTTACTTCTTCAAATAAACCAATAATACCTATAATGGTTCAAACATCTCCAGCATTACAGAAAATACATAAGAATTACTTTTGTAAGCTTGAAGTAGATTTTAAATTTGTTAATTGCATGTTTAATGGTACCATTTAAAACTAAATGGAAATTTTTATGCATCAAATAATTTCATTGAACCTGTACCCATATGGCCGAGCCAGGTTTAATACAGTTTGATAGTATCTCATTATTACTACAATTACAAAAATCAAGGAAAGACTTTTCCAACATTGACACTGTTTCTGGAAGATGCTTTAGGCATAACCTTCATCAAAGGTAAAGCAGATACTTCCAATGAAATAATATTTGCAGGAAATAAAACCAAACCTGCCTGCAATGGGACAGACATTATAAAATCATTTTGGATAAAAGAATAGTTAGCTTCTCCACCATTGGCAGTCTCAAATGGAGCTAGATCAATCTTGTAGATTTGAGATACACTAAGCATTATTTCTTACTTCTCATCTAAGGTTCATCTCTGACACTTTCCCTATATCTGAAAAGTGGCAATGACTTGTTGTTAGAAAAGCAAAAATCTTTTAAATTTTAAGATACTCACAAATGCTATACATACAATATTACCTCTTCAAGAGAGTCTATACTTAGTTTACAGAAAAGTGAACACACTGTAGATGGGGTTTGTAAAGCTTAACTACCAAAATGTGATTTAGTCTTGATTCTTAGTTCTCCTCTCATAATCAGACATCACCTAAATGCTGAATAAGTAATATGAAATTCAACAGTTCATAAAACAGATGATATGTGTATTTCCAGCTTCCTCTGTCATCTCTTAGAAGCTGGAGAGGTTAAATTTGTTGTGCAGCCCCAGCTCTAATGAACAAAATCAACATCAGCTGTGGGAAGGGGTTTGCTGGCTGGACTCAAGAGATGCACCTGGTATGCAGGGTGGGAACAGCAGAGATGTTTTCCTCTGCTTGAACCACTCTGGGTAGCAAGTACAGTCAGCCAGCCAAAAACAACCTCCCTTGGGCCCAGAGTAGAGCTGCAATGGGGAAGAGGAGTATCACTGAACATCTTCTTGTCTTTCTGTACCAGAAGAGTTCCGGCAGTAACTTATTTTTTTGCTACAAGCTCCGTGGAAAGGTGTATGGAGCATGTCACTTCTCTCAGTGATTTAATGCATTTGAAAGTGCCTCACCATTTGCTAAATAATCAGTAATTCAGATAACTTGGTTGGAAGTTAAAATATGTGTGATAATGTTCTAGCCTGAAGTATATACTAGATTTTATTTTCTTTTTTCTCATAGTAGTTTTTCTTTCCTCACACAGTGATAAGCAACGATAAAATCCAATTATTAAGTTGGGAGCACTATTGTAAGAAGAGATAAGAGTAGCTTGTTTCTAAATGTTTTGCCCTTTTACCAGTAAATTGAATTTTGACAGTGAAAAATTGACATTTTATGAAACTGAGTTTTAACCAGATCTGATATGCTTACTGAATGAGATGAAAGAAATGCATTTAATGCATTAACTGTTAGATAGTTAATTTTCATTTAATATTTATCAACAAATATTTATTTAATTGTGATTAAGAGGTGGGGGACTAGGTTTTAGAGGGGGATTAATGTGTACTAAGGTTGCATTCTAAAGTTATATTGAAAACTACATTTAATGTTTTGAATGTAAAGGAAATAAGAACATTACAGATATGGATTAAAGTACACATTACATATAATAGGATTAAAATTGTGTATGTTACACTCATGCTAAAAGGCTGTTAATTTTATAGTCCACAAGTATTTTAAAATGAAGGCAAATACCAGAAAATTGTTACGTAACTTTTAGTGCTAAACACTTCTATGGGATGTTTAAAACCCACTATTCCATCTGGGACTCAAATGTTTTGTGTAGTCACAGTCCACACAAGACAAGACAAAACAAAACAAAATGTGAGTTAAACTAGAAATCTCAAAAGCTTTGGCAATTCAGTTTAAATAAATTAAAATAAAGTAAATAACAAAAAAAGGGAAAGTCTGAATAGCTTCCAGGACTCAAGCTTGACTTCTAGTCTGAAAATCTGGGCAGCAAATGATGTGAGAAATGCCCGTGGCATTTTGGCATCTTGTGTCCAATCTTAGCTGGATGATGACAGAACCAAGAGACAAAGCATTTATAACATAAGTAAAAATAAAATGGAAAAAAAAATCTGCCATTTTCAAATTTACTGAGACAGAACAGTTGCCAATTTAATTCAAGTAGAGGAAGGAAGGAAAGATACACCTTTGTTTTTCCAGAATAATCCAATTAGCCCATAGGAAGATAAATTTGTGTTCTAATGTCTGCTGGTACAATGCCATTTTTAGCGAATGCCTAATTTTACCTATGGAAAAAGCAGTCATATTGTTTTATACCTCTCTTATAATCTGAATGCAGCAGAATGTCCAACAACAGAGAAGCAATAATGTATTTTGCAGTAGTCAAAATTTCAGCAAATCAGTTCATATATTTGATGAATATGATGAATTTGATGAAAACCTGATAGTTTTGTTTCATGCAGTTTATAGACTATATAATACATATGCTTTAAAGCTAGGACATCTGTTGCAAATTTACAAATGCGAGGTAGTTTGCCAAACTACCCAACAGAGGCAGGAGCACACCTGCTCAAATAAGTTGGCAGCATTAAAAATGTACAAACTTGACCTAGGCTTTATGAAACAGCAAAATTGATTCTACAATGATAAAAAAAAAAGATTAAAAGTTACCAATGTAATCTGCAGTTTATTGATTGATGAACACATCTGCTGATTTAATATTCATAACCAATGCCAAGTAAATTATGCTTCTTTATAGAAGCCCATTTTAAAAAATGGAATGTTTATAAAAAGTACTTCATATTTTGGTTTTCAAACAAATATTCCAGAACTAAATGGCATATCCAATGAATTTGTTGAACAGGGTGGTATTGTAGGAGAGAAAAAGAGAAAAAGAGAAGCTTAAGGAATTAGAAAATATCAGCTGAAGCCAACAGGATTCAGTGCTGACTGAATTCTCACTGCATCAGACTCTGTGTGAAGGGACAGCCACAGTGGGGAATAAGAACTCATGTTTAATGTGGTCTCTCATAATGGGACCTCTATTATATGCTCTAATGAAAGATATGTCTCTACAGTGTTTTGCAGACAGATGTGAATTTGCCCTGACAGTTTGCTAATCTGCCTTGAATCTGTGTGTGTCAGACAATGAACCTTAGCTAATGCACGTTGGTTCTCATTGCAGATTATTAGCTCAGATTTGACATTATCACTTGTATTATCTACTTTGTTTCTGATTTGGAAGTGGCTGGCTTCCAGCTGGCTTCAGGTGTGGGCAGTTGCCATCACTGTGTTCAATTGTTTCTGAGTTTGAAATGAAGTGTAGATATACCTGCTTTCAGAAAAAGAGATAGATAGTGTTACCATGAAAAATAAAGTTTGATGCCTTACTAGCAGACTGTTCAAACAGGAAAATATGCAAGAAATTTTATTTGGGTGCTAAACACAACACATGACAGGTATTTCCAAAGTACAAAAGAATTATGAGGATAGATTCTCAAGAAGGAAAAAATTCTAATTCTAACATTAAAAATTTCTAATTTCTAACAATATTCCCTTAGACTTTGAAGTGAGATGAAAGGCATAACAACACATTATAAAACAGAGTGCTGTTACTTGAGCAGGACAAAGACTCCTCTTCCACTGAATGCCAGCAGGCTGGGTCTCTAGATCTTCTGCATGCACTTGAAGGTTTGAAGATCAGAGTGATATTAAAGGAAAATGCCTCATTCTCTTGCAGAGCCATAATTTTTCCATACCAAATCAATTTCTATGACAAATGTAGATATATATGTAAGGACTCACAACTACACTTTGAAGATTTTCCCATTGATGAACTAGTCCATGAGGGTATGGCAATCTGGTGTACTGTGCTGCTAAGACAGTTCAAATTTCTGTGAAGGAATCCACAAGATGAAGTGTTGGTGCAGCTTCATCAGCAAAACATCACAAAGAGACAGTACAATGTTTTTGTTCAACATGAAGTAAAAAATAATAGTATTCAATAAAAATAATAAGTAAGGCAATGACACAGATAAGGCTTTGCAAAGCAGCAGAATAAACATAGTTCCTCAGTCCTACTACTTGCCATTTTTTCAATGTTTGTGTGCGTGAGAGAATTTCAAGTAAAAGTAAACTTTTCTGTTCCCAGAGGATTGCATCCTGCCTCCTTGTGCATAAAGCTGGTGGCCAGTCATGCCACTGTGAATTCACAGATGCACACATACATGCATAAAAAACCCACAGCCCTCCAGTCTACAAAATGCAGCTGATCCATATCATGTATAAAATAACTTTTTAATTTCCCTTTTTACTTCAGAAACATTCAAGTCTCATTCCGGAACAGAATGAGCAGTTGGAATGATGCAATACAGAAAAGCAGTAGTAAAATCAGATAAAATCTAAGAAAGTGATAAAAAGTTGAAAAGTATTGTAACTCAGAGTTAGTCCTCAGGAGAAAGCTGGGGTTTATGGAAGCTAGGAAACTGTAAAATATGGTCAACTTTAAGGGAGAAAAAAAAGACATTAATAATTAAAGTATTTCAGAAGCCTTTTAAGAATTTCCTCATTCTTCTATTTTTGGTGCCCCTTTTATGAAAGTTAAAATGTATCAATCAGTTATCATAAGGTAACCTTGATTACTCCTCAGTTTACTTTACCCACTGTCCTCTAATTAGACACTGAGTGCTGGATGTACATATAAGAATGAAGAAGGAATGGAGGGAGTGCACTAAGGTAAAAGGACAAAAAGAGGGAAAAAAGTGTGTTGTATGCATTCTTATCATAATGGCAAGAAATAAGAAACGAGCTTTTTGGTCCTTTTTTAATTAGAGGAAAAAATCATGTTCACAAGCAGAAAATATTGGAAGAATACTTTCTTCCCTCTGTGTTATGTGGATGCAGATTGTAAGGGTGAGGATGTTCAAATTTCTTCAAAAGAAAATAAAAATAGAGATTATTTTTCTTGTAATTCACCAAGTAGTAAGGAAGAAAGGTAGGCAGCAGGTTCATCTATTTCCAAAGACAGCTAGCAGTATAAGGAATATTCCATAACATTCATCTTTTTGGTCAAAAATGCAGTTCTATATCATTGTAAAATGTCTTCATATATAACCAAGTCTGATTATATATAATCTTATTGTGTTTTTCCATTCTCTCTATGAAGCAACTTTTATAAATTAGTGAATATTTTGGGTTTTTACAGTTCTGAAAGTAAGTTCATAATGATTTAGGGACTATACTTGTAGTATATGTCTGTGTCAGGTTTATTTTGCTTTCTTCAGTCTAATCAGGGTGTTATGATTCAAACATGAAAAACCGAAGAATATTGTCATTACTGAACTAATGTTGCTATTCCTTTATCATTGGGATTTCCCAATTTTAAGCAGCTACTCTTTTGTGACTCATCAATGTATTAGAACCATTCATTTGTTTCATTTCATTCTCCTGCAGTTCTACCAATTTAATGTCTGAGGCTTTCAGCTTTTAAGGAGTTGTTCACTAAGCCCATTAAATACAAGATTTCAATAAGCTCCTTTAATACAGAAGTCAGCTCGGAAACATTACTACTAGCTCCCTCTGCTCTAAAATCTTTATGTTTTCCATTCTGGCTTTTTAAACTGTGTCCTCCTTTTCTCATACCCTTGAAGGAAACAAATATTTTTAAAGAGCTGAATTCATTCCGTTATGGTTTAAGGGTTAATAGGCTGAGAGGGAAGGACTTAGGTAGCTGTAGGGCTCTGAGGGGTCTGAAAGCAGCACTGTTCCCTCCCCTTTCCGGCCACAGTCTAATATCCAAGGGGGCTGGAAGTTCTGGGGGCTCTTCCTTTCTTGCTGGGCTGCTTCAGATGGCATCTCTGGATGGCTGGGCCTACCTCCATATGGTGGGTGGCATCCACCACCATCAACTCCCTAGCACCGCTGCAGTCTGTTGCAACAATTCAAGGCAGTCATGAGGGACTTCTCATACACTTTTACTCAGGACTACTGGGATTGGGTTTTGTACATAGTTCCATATCCTTTGTTCCTTATTACTTCTTTTTTCCTTTCCCCTATTTTTCATTCAAACTTGTTATAGTCTTAACTTCCAATCCTGTGAGAAGCATCTCTTCCTTATTCCCTTTAGGGATCCCCTTAGGACATCTGATGTGTGATACAATCCCGAAACAGATGTTCGTTTCTTATTGATAGGTGTTTAAATTGTATGGATAAGCTTCTTTTATATTTCAAGTAATCCTGTCTTGAGATGTAAAATGTAGTCTGAAAATGAAATATTAAATCAGTAAAAAACTAACTCAAGTTTCTTACCTATGAGACATCAATAAAGTATTTTTTTAGTGTACTGGCTAAACAACTACAATATTTTATGCACCATAAAGAAACAAAACGTGTTCCTTTGACACTCTTAAGTGGTACAACTACTGAAGTTAATATAACATAAAAGCCAAGAGTAGCTGAATGAAGAGGAAAAGAATGAATGAAGAACCTTTCAGTTGAGAACTGAATATAAATTTGAATTTATTGTAGGCTTTACTCAGTTGAGAGGGAGGAGATGTCAAGAGCTCCTCATCTCCTCTCTCTTGTGTGGTGACACCAGTATTGCATTTCTTGGCAGCACCAAGGCTCCCTCCAGGCAGTAGAAACACCCCAAGCATTACTGAAGAAAAGAGGAACACTAAAGTATCTCCCCAAATGACACATTGGTCTAAGCCACCCCAGCTTGCAAAGCCCTTGCAGAGGAATGGAAAGAGCTATTCCTATGCTCCCTTGGTTGAAAAAAAAGCTCATAGTATGAGAGAAAATATCTTACCTGGTAAAATGACATAATAAAATCAAGAGTAATTTATGACACAAGAATGAATGGAAGACAGAAATATAATATGACAAAAGTAGTTTGAATTAACGTGACCTGTTTCCCAGATTGTTACAGTGCCCTGACTTGCAGAATAACGACTCTACAATCTGTAAGATTGTAAAGTAGGTATGTTTATTCATGTGTAGGCAGCACGGGGGGGTTCCTCCAGATCGTGCGCGCCGGGTGCTGCAGTTCGCCTCACTTACATGCAGCAAAGTGTTAGATATTCATAAGCTTTCCCAATATGCCCATACATATGCATGACCTATCGCAGCTTCGTATTAAAATTAGATCCAAGAAGTCCTCCTCCTGTCTGCGCTTGCGCAGTGCCTCCTGGTGGTAGTCGTGGAGGGGCATGGGGGATGAAGACAAAGGCTCCTCTTCATCACCACTAGTAACCTTTAGCTCTTGCGCCGACTCAGTTGTTCTTTGGCTCTTGCCCAAACTGCAAGGTCAGTTTTAGCCGGTTCTGGAGACAGCCCTCTGGTTCTTATCAGCAAGGCTCCCTGCTTTACCCAGTTTGCACAGTAACCAGTATGCTTAATATGCACAACAATTAGTAAGTGATAAGCAATACAATGTTTCCCAAGATTTCTTTAACTCCGTCTTTCAGCCCTAACTACAGTGATAAATGGATGAGATGCAGCTCTTATTTTATACCTATTTTGCTGACACTGTTGCATTTATTGACATTTTTGAGATAGTTACTGGTGCAATGACTGGGAGCCGTCCCATTTCTCAGCCCTTAACTCCACACTGCTGATTCAGGCAAGCTGCAGTTATCTTCATGAATGTTGTAAATAAGTTCCGTTCTTCAAAGCAGAGTTAGTACTAATCTGAAATATGAACTGGAGAGAGAAATGTATGATCAAGACTCACCACAATGTCAAGCTAATAAAGTTTATAATCTTCCTCTGTTAAGAAGTGAATAGAAAATAAATTTGGTGTGATTTAGACATTTTTTTTTTGTCGAGGCAGAGTTCCTGTTATCCAGTGATGTATCCATGTACTAATGGGAACAGAATAGAAAAAACAATAAAACAAATTATATGAGCCCTGAGCTTACCTCCTTTGCAGATAGGTGATGTCCACTGAATATTATAAAAAAACACCATTCCCTGCAGTGCTACTTTCTGGGTATATTTCTAAAGAACAGAACACCTGCTGCTCTGTGGCACAGAGCACATAGAAAACATTTTGTATCACTTCAGGCTTCTGAGCATCTTCAGATGGCTTATGAGTGCTTGTCTTACACAGAAGTGAATACTAAATCTGTGAAATATAGTGTCAATGACATAATTTGTTGGTTTGGCATACTTTTAGTTCAGTTTAAAGTTGTTTCTAAACTTAGCTTTTAAACATGTAAACGAATCTTGTGAAAGGTATAAGATGCATTAATAAGCATGAAATTTCAGCAGTGACTTGATTTAATATTTTAATAGTCTAAGCATAGCATGGTATGAAGTGTACCTGATATATTTTTACTCTTTAGAGACACCTGATGAATTTACTTTGTTTAACCTTTATTTTGAGAAAGAAAATTGTTTGGCACCTCATCTTATAATGTCAAAAATCTGCTGTTACTATCTCAGTCTTCTTCTCTATGTTAAGAGTTAATTATTTCTAAGAAGTATTTGTTTAGTTTCTTCTTTAAAAATGTGGTGGTTTTGATCTTGGCCAGCTGCCAGATGCCCACTCAGCTGCTTTCTCACTCCTTCTTAACAGGATAGGGGGAGGAAATAAGGTGAAGAAGCTTGTGGATCAAGATAAAGACAGGGAGATAGCTTACCTATTACTGTCATATGCAAAACAATCTCGACTTGGGGAAGATTAATACTTTTTAGTCAATTAAAAATAGAATTGAATGGTAAGAAAAAAAATAAAAAACTGAAACCACCAGCCCCCTCCCACCCACCTATCTACCTTTTCCCCCGGCTGAACTTCACTCCTTCATCCCTGACTCTTCCATCTCCTCACTCTGCACTGAATGGTGCAGGGTGATGGGGAATGGGGATTGTGGATTGTGGTCAGTTCCTGTCAGTTCCTGTCTGTGATTCTCTCTTCACACCTTTCACCTGCTCTTGCAAGGGTCCTTTCATAGGCTGCTGTCCTTCATGATAAACCTACTCCACTGTGGTCCCTTTCCACAAGGGCTGAAGTTCCTTAAGAACTCCTCCAGCATGAGCTACTCTCCAAGGGCTGCAGCTTCCTTGAAAGAATAACAACCTGCTCCAGTTTGGGCTTTTCCATGGGCTGTCAAAAAACACCTTCTCCAGTGTCATCTCTCTAGGGCCTGCAGGGGAATTTCTGTTCAGGTGCCTTGGACACTTCCTCCTCCTTCTGTCACTTTGGTGCTCACAGGGCTGTTTTTCACACTTTTTCCCTCATCCTTGGGCTTTTTGCCCTTTCTTACACATGTTTTCCCAAAGGCACCACCATCTAATAAACTAATAAATATTAATAAATGAATGCATTTATTAATAGCAAATGCAGAGGTTTTTTGTAAGCTCTACTGTTTACAATTTAAAGGGTCAAAAAATTCTTTCAAACCATCATTTGCTGGCTTGTGTTGAAAACAATTCAGGTGATCTGACAAGAAAGAGTAACGAGTCATTTTGTTATTGATCACTAGCCATTTTTCCTTTTCTGTCTATATAATTTTTCTGTAATTATTTCAGTAAAGCTAGATGCTCAGATGGCTTCACATGTTGTTCGTTTCTCTGACTTGACATTGATAACTTAAAGAACTAGATTATTAGTGTTACAACTGTTGCATAACAACAGATATATCGTTACTGATATCTGGCCAATATTTTTGACAGCCACAGAAATTAGATAAAGTTCCCTCCACGTCTAATATTTTTAATACCATTACCTGAAGAATATTTCAACATCCCATAAAGAAATGTCATAAAAGACTTTTAACTAAGATGCCAAGGTACCAGTTCAGTCTAATGAATTACTTCTGTTTTTCAAAAGTCATCAAAACTTATCTGCTAGCTCACATTCACAAACTGCCATGTTTGCTAACCTTGTTACTCAGAATAATTTTTACCTTCCAGAACATGAACACTTCCAGCATCTCCTTCTGGAACAATTATTATCTCCCAAATAAAAAGAAACTGACATAAGGTTTATGTTTTTCTTTATATGTATGTTGTATCAGAGTACTTAGCTACTTTGTTTTAAGCTGACTGCCATTCTTACAAGCAATTTTAAGAGCTATATAACATCAGTAATTTTTTGTGTCATACTTATGTGTACATGAAAAATAATTTTTATATAGATACACACACACACATACTTATATATATATATACACAAACTTTTATCTCCCCAGCTAGGCGTACCTATCATTAGACAGTGCTTGTGGACCTTCTCAAAGCATTGTCCAGGTACAACTGGCTTGGGATAGTGTCCAGGTGCAGTGAATGGATGACAAGACATACATTGGCTACAGAATTATCGATCTCAAGCATGCAAGAGTTAGAATATCAGATTATGAATTTCCAGTATCACCAGAATTCTTCTAAATTTACCACTTGGTAGATACAACAATGGAGTAAATAAAAGTCCAGACTTTTCATCAAAATCTAAGTACAGGATTGGAAAAAAAATAAATTATCATAAGCTTGGTACGTAGACAATACATTGATTTTTGTCTTAATTATGGAAGAATTTGCTACCATTCAGTAAATGTTAATAAAGTATCATTCTATTGTTTTCTGATACGTATGTTAATCAAAGTATTTTATTGTACAATCATTCTGGTGGTGTACTTTAACTAGATCCAACACATTCTTTTTCAAACTGTTTTATTTCTAATGTCTCCCTTCTATGACTTGCAGCTGTTTGTATCTCAGTTTGAGGGTTTCGTTTGTTTGTTTGTTTGCAGATTAACTTGTTCCTGAAAATCTCAGCAACTGTTCCAAGAATCCATTCAAGACTGTTCTAGTTCAGAGTGTCCTCTTTACTCTGTATGGGTCCTTCTCTGTTTTTTCATGCTCTGCGTTCTTTGAGTAGCCATGTGTAAGTTATGAATCTGAATGCTTGGAACTTACCCAGCAACACCCTGACAAAGTTGTTTTGCTTTCAGAATCCCACCTACCACATCACATGATCCTGACAATAAAGGATTTTTGTTATAGATTCTACAGTTTACAACACTGGAGGTAAGAAATGCCCTGAACTAATTCTTGCACTATTCCCTGAAGCATGGCAGATAGGGCACCAGTAAAGAATGATTCTCTCCTCAAGCAGTAAAGTGTTAATTTTGACTTCAACACATTTTCACTGGGAGTGCTGCCTAGAGCTCTGTTCAGCAGCTGTTAAAAAGTTAATGTTCTATTTGTCCACAATGGAAAGGAATTATTTTGTAAGATTAAACACAAAGGCACCAAAGCATTTATTTAGAGAGATCTGTATGTATTTCTTATGAGTATTTCTGTAATCTTGGAAAATGTCATTCTCCAGATGTTGTATGCGTTTTTGCACTTGTGCTGTTATGGATATATGAAAAAAATTAAATGTAAAATTTTGTATTAAAAAATGTTAAAGCTGCTAATGAACCTATGTATAGGCCAGACTCTCTTTTAGTTAGTTTGTTTTATTCACTAGAAGTACATCTAGCAAAAGTAAATTATCACCAACAATGCCCCATTTTTTAAGGCGAATCAAGGATGAGAATTTATTACTTTAAAGATCACTGGAGCCTTACACCTTTGTTAAAAGAAACAGGCCCCTCAGCTTTTCTAGCCAAGTCCTTGAACCAAGGTTGTTGGAGGGTCTTTCTGGGGTCTGTGAGGAGGTCTTTCTGGGGTCTGAGTCTGGGGTCTGTGAGGGGGCTACAAAGCAACCCCAGATCCAATTTCTGCAAATACTGTGCATGATCAGAAGTAGTAGGAGTTATTTTAATTAGTTACGGGGAATTGTATGCATATACATAAGTCTATTGATTATGCATGTATGTATCCTTTATAATGAGTGAACACACCAGCAAGGTGTGCAATGTTGATGAAACTATTCCCCTTCACACCTGGCCGTAATAAAGAAGAGTCTGCTTATCTGTGTCACTGGTGTCAACGAGTTCTTTTCATCTCTTTTCACTGTTGCTGATTGACTCAGTTTTGGCCAGTGGTGGGTCTGTCTTGGAGCTGGCTGGCACTGGCTCTATTGGACACAGGGGTGGCTTCTAGCAGCTTCTCACAGAAGCCATACCTGTAACTCCTCACAAACCCAATACAAGAGACATAACAGCTATGAGGAAAGAAAGCAATACGTGATATCTGTGGAATTATTCTCTTGGTAGATAACAAGGAATCTCTTCTGGCAATGAACCTGCCAGACTGTATTTCAAAGAACTCAAATTTATACATGCTCATTGCTTTATGCAGTCTTTTACAGATCAAGCGTATTCAAAAAACCTTTTCTATACATAGGTATGTGTTGTCATATACCAGGTAATGTAATTAAGATATATAAAGAAAATACTAATAAACTTTGAATGTTCAAATTTCTTTACAAAGATTGTATAAATTCAAATGAAGTGGCTTTCAAAAGCTACAAAATGATGTATGGGAAAATTGACTTTCAGTTTTGAAAGGGTAAAAAGAAAGATAAACTGCACCCGACTGGAGAACCAGCTCATGACTTCAAGCTATTAAGGTCCTTGAAGAGAGAATAAAGGTAATTGATTCATAGTCCAAGTTTGTCCAGAAGAACTGTCCTCCAGAAAACCAATTTACTATTACACAGCTTCTGTTTTTCTCCATTTTCTGGGAAAATAAACCTCACTGAAATAACACTTGCATTCCCACCTAAAAATCAATTTCATAGGCTAAAATAGGAAACATTGCTTAAAAGTATGATGTGAATAAAAGTACTCTAAGAGCAACTTTAAGTCCTTTTCAATTTACTCTACAAATTGCTATGGTAAAGTCCATAAGAGACATTCTATTTCTTGTAATCTTTGCTCATAGTAAACCTCTCTAGAAATAAGAAAGCCTTCATACTGTTAATATGGATGCTTAGGATTTTGAAAAGCTTACTCCATAATTATTAAACTTAGGAATCATGTAGTAGCTTGGCCTTTAATAGCATGGCTTTTTATCATTGATTTGAATAATGACATATATCTTGTACCAAAAACAATTTAGTTCTCTATTATTGCTACTGTACTAAAAAGAACAACCAGTATGCACGTGTGCATGTGTATGTACACACCCATGCACACTATCATATCTATGTAGCATACGTCCTAGTTATCAACCCTGTTTTCATTTCAAAATGTAATATTCAAGGAACTATGAGGCAAAATCAGTATGAATTCTAACTGTCATTTTCACTAGCTGAAGACTACACAAATGCTTTAGAAAATGGAGAAAAACAGAAGCTGTGTAATAGTAAATTGGTTTTCTGGAGGACAGTTCTTCTGGACAAACTTGGACTATTAATCCATTACCTTTATTCTATCTTCAAGGACCTTAATAGCTTGAAGTCATGAGCTGGTTCTCCAGTTGGGTGCAGTTTATCTTTCTTTTTACCCTTTCAAAACTGAAAATCAAAGTCAAGCTCTAGAATTTCTTCTAATTTAACACTTTTTTCCTTTATAATAAAATCATCTTTTGATCTGACTATTTCTAGGCTGTTAAAGCTCTATTGCCCACCTAGATTTTGAAGTTCTAGCTTAGAAATTTTTATGATCTTCAGATCTCAGTCTCTCATTTCTTGAACTATGTGATACCAGTTTTTAGAAGATGCTCTCTCTTGCCTATTTGTTCATCTTCATTAGCTGCCTAGACATTTCCCATGTTAGAAAGATGAATTCCTACCAGTGAAACTTTAATTTTTGTTACATTTAAGGAGTTTGCTCCTTTGCACCAGCCAGATCTCACTGTCACTGTAGAAAGCTGAGCCCTCTGTTGCACCGCTTGATCTCTTATTTCTTAAGACAAAGTATTATGGGGAGAGCTAATTGAAGACCAGCCTTATTTCTTCAGTTTTTAAGGAGACAGAATACTGATTAAAACAACGAAACTCCTGTGGTTCAAATGCACTGTGCAGGAATTATTTGTAACCTGTGGGTGAAGAGTACAGAAGCATCATAGAGGGTTTAAACTAAAATATTTAATTACAGGAATAAGCTAAAAATACATGCAGAGTCATTGACCATGGCTTAGCTGACAAGTGGATGTTCATCAGCTTGAGCTAACTAAATATACAGAAATATACACATGGTTCAGCTGCTCTGGGAACACTCTTATTTTGAAGAAAATATAGGGTTTTCCTGTTTATGTAAATTATTTTTAGTTATAAGTAAAAATATTTCTGAAAAAGTTATATTCTGGAAGCAGAAGAGAAAACAAAAAATCATTTTTATAACAGATTCATCTGTACATTACAGTATTTGTAGTGGAATATTGAAAACAAGCATAGAATGCTGGGGGTAAAACAAACAAACAAACCAACCAAACCAAACCAAACCAAAACAAAACAAAGAAGTGGCTGAAATATGTCATCCTTGCCAAGGGAAAAAGCAACAGAAGTTGATAGCCATGCTGGGAATCCCTGAAAATGGTAGCAAGGAACCAGCCTATATTTTAAGAAAAATAAGAATCACAAAGCTTCCATGAATTGTGTCAAAATCATGACTAAAACATAAGTTACAATATGCTACATATACTTTGACAGGTAACTACTGCATACAATAATAGTGTATTTTTTCTACAGATGAACTAGTACAGTGATATCCAGCTACAAGTTATAAATATCAAAAACTAAATGAAGAGTGTGAGAAAAATACAAAGTATTGCTTTGTAAGTAAAAAAATAAACCCACACAAAAAGTTACAAGAAATGCTGTTCCATTTAGAAACTTGTAAAAGGGAGATAAATCAAATTTTCATACTGCATAGGGCCAAATGTTGATATGTCACAGTCACCTGTATGGACTGTGGTTAACATTAAAACCACATAGGATAGCTTTAAAACATGCATTTGTACAGATTTCTTTCTCTCTTCAGAGGGACCACTTTGGAGAGACAAAACCTACATCATCTCTAATTGAATGCTTTTAAACAAGGCAAGGGAAGAGGAACAAGTTTTCTAAACTGTGAGCAACACAATTCTTCCTGTAACCTATATCCTAATAATCTTTAAAAATGGTAAAACTTATCAGTTTTTAGGGATGAACATAATACTAGAATATCTATTCTGTCCAACTGAGCATAGCAGAAGATCATTTGGGAATGACAAGCTCTGTTCCCATCATGCTATCTAAAAAGGTTATAGAATTAGAGCTAGTCAGCATACGGCTTTAAATTACACAATCAATAAATTAGAAATAAATTAGAACTAGCTGCAGCTTTTCGAGAGACTTAAGGTAATTTTTTTCCTATACTTTATATAATATGCATTGTATATTTCTGTTTATCACCTATTATAAAACTGATCGTGGTATACAAATATCAAAGAAGGAAAAGATTTTATTTTCTCTAGATAGATCATAAATCTGGTTCTGTGCAATATGTTTTGTATTTCTGGTTTCAGAAGTATGCCACTAGATTTCATTTCATTGTTTTTTATTCAAATCCTTGTCATTCAGTGGTTGCCCCTCCTATTTTGAAATGTGTTGCTTCCTGTCTAGGTGTCTGGTAAACAAGAAATTTTTCTCCTATAAATACATAATCAGATCTATAAAAGCCTAACTTTTAGGCATGTAGGATGAGATTCTGAACTGATATTTTCAGTGCTTAAACAGGAATTTAAAAGTATTCAAGCTCTTCATACACTTTCTGCAGCAAACATGACCTGGGAGACACATAAAAATTTAATAGATATGTACATGAGCAGCTTGAATCTTTCACAGAAATAAGAGCCAGCTTCAGAAAACAATGGGGATTATGTCACAAGTGCTGCTTGTCAAAAAACTGGCATGCTTGAGAAAAAGGAGAAACAACCAGGGATCAGTATTATGTATAGTGACTTCCATGGATTGGACCAGTTGCCAGCCTCAGACATAAGCATGCCAAAAGGGGATTTCATTTATGTCATCGTTTGAACCCAGTAGGCAACTGAGCATCATGAGTCCTGCTTGCTCACTTCTTTCCCCACGGTGAGATGAGGGGAAGAAAATATAACAAACAGCTCATGGGCTAAAACAAGGGACAGAGAGGGTTCAGTCATCACTTACAGTTGCAGGCAAAAGACAGACTCACCTTGGGAAGAATAACAAATTTAATTTTGTTACCAGTAGTATTCTACCAGAGTAGAATAGTGAGATATACAAACAGATCTTAAAATCAACACCTTCCCGCACCCCTCCTATTTTCCCAGGCTCAGCTTTGCTCCTGACTTCTCTACCTGCTCCCCCACAGTGGCACAGGGTGACAGGGAATGGGGATTGCTGTAAATTCACCACATGTTATTCCTGCCGGTCCTTCCTCTTCAAGAGTGGGGAGTACTCCTCTCGCTCTTCTCCTGCTTCAACATGGTGTCCCTCCCATGGCAGACAGTCCTCCATTAATGTTTCCAACATGAATCTTCCCATGAGCTGCAGCTTCCTCACAAACTGCTCTGGCATGGACTTCCCACTCCTGTTGTGCAGTCACAGACTGCTCCAGTGCACACTTCCCATGGAGTCATGGCCTCTTTGGCTGCAGCCACCTTCTCATGTGCATCTCTGCTCCACCCTTGAATCTCCATGGGCTGCAGTTGGGTCGACCTGCTGTCACACCACAGGCTGTAGTGGAACCTCTGCTACAGTGCACCTTCTCCCCTTCTTTTCTTCACTGACTGTGGTGTCTGCACAGTTGCTCTTCTTACATCCAACTCCTTTCTCCGCTGCAGGTCTCTTCTGCTGGTTCTTGAAGAGTTCCCAGCTCTCTCTTTCTTGAGCTGAAGCTGCAGCAGGGCTTGAGCTTGAGCTGGGGCTGGTTCAGCCATGTCAGAACTATGCCACTCCACCTGCGTTGTACTGCACCGGTTGGGGTAAGAAAGGGCAGGCCATGTGTTATGCTCTTCTTAAATACATCATTCACAGAGGTGCTGATTGGCTTGGCATTGTTCAGAGGTGGGTACAAAATCGGATCCAGGGGAGCTTCTAGCTACTTCTTGTATTAGCTGTCCCCAGAGCCTCATGCCTGCTGCGAAAAAAAAACCCAAACCTCACAGAAACCCAATACAGTGTATCAATTTCCACAGGTTTAAAAGAATACAAATAAGCCCAGAGATTCTGGAATTTATCTGTAAATATGGCAAACCTTACAATATTTTGTGAAATACAAAGTGATGCAAAATACATCATTAAATCTTATTTGCAAATGTATTGTCTTGTGCATTCATAAAAGGCATTGAACATGTACATCCAAAAGTCTTTACCTGTCCAAAGATTTATTACAATCCATCTGCTTCAAAACTTGTACTGTACAATAGAAATAGTGAACCCTTTAATAGATATTCTGGGTTTTTTTAAGTGACAGAGAAGGCCAACTAGAAATAGCAGTAGATGGAAACATTATGAGAGGTGGCTGTCGTGCTTCTATAATGTAAAACAAGAGCTGACCAGCAGACACAGCCAAGGCACACCTTGGTTTTCCAAAGCACCACAGCTCTGACAGTGTTTCAGGAAGTTCCCATGGGACCCCATGTCAAAATACAAATGCATGAAGGATCTTTGCTGTATGGACCTTTATGAGAAGTTTTGCATATTAAGCCTAGTAACATGAAGATGTAGGACACAACTCATGTATCAGACTGAGGGTTTAACACAAGAGAGGGAAATGGGTTATATCTCATAAAAGAAAAAAGGCACAAAAACAAATGGGTAAACAATGGCTATTGATACATTCAGGGTTGAAATCTGTGAGGGAATTTCTGCGACAGCTTCACAGTTAAAGTCCTCTTCTTTCTCTCTCTCACAGCTGCTACAGGGAGACAGTCACATTTAATAAGCCACTCCCTCCTTTCTACTACACCTGATGTCTCAGCAGATACAGTCTAAATGTACTTCACCATTCAATGGTACTGTCTACTCATGGGTTGCCATGTGGCTTACTGTCTTCAAATGGATTAGTTTGGAAAAGGCACTGCTACAAATCTAAAATCTAAATGTTTAAGAAAGAATTTAAGCTTTATTGACCTGAGAAAACCTTATTGACTTGGGAAAAACTACTTATCCATATTTTGACCAACTTATTTCTGACATAATTTTGCTAGTCAATGTGGTAAAGTACTCAGAACACTGAGTTTCAAAGGCCAGTGATCTTCCTTTTATCAACTGCTTCAAAACACATATATTCTCATATGGAGCAAGGAAGAAAAGCTTATGTTCAGAAATCTGATTTCTGCACCAAAAAAAGTTACTTTAATCCTTCAGATCAGCTTCAGATAGTTCCAGCCTTCATCACTATCTACTTAGGACTTCCTTAGATCAATCATGGTCCTTATGTTCCAGTAGTTGAAGCTATCCATTTTGCTCATCCTCGTGCTGTCTAC
Organism: Mesitornis unicolor; assembly: GCF_000695765.1. Taxonomy (NCBI): domain Eukaryota; kingdom Metazoa; phylum Chordata; class Aves; order Mesitornithiformes; family Mesitornithidae; genus Mesitornis; species Mesitornis unicolor. The sequence goes on from NW_010192175.1 coordinate 19,937, forward strand.
CTTAGCATTTTTGCTATTTGTTTCTTTCCCTCCCTCAAAAAAACCTTGCTTTTGTCCTGCCCTGTCCTGACAAACAGCTTGATTAACTTATCAGTTCTGAAGATAACTTAGGCCCAACTCTTCATGCTGTCATTTCATGACTGATGGTGTCAGCAAATGCAGGCTGTTCATATCCCTGCCACACATCTTAGCCTTCAGGAACCGGGGCATTCTAACTTCACTAAGGGTTTTGAGGAAGTGGAGGTGAAAAGGGGCACAGGATTGGGACAAATATTTAGCTACTTTAAACTGAAGCTTTCAGATGAACCACTTAAGAATTTTATTACCTGAAGTGATAATTTGTGATATCAGGAGGCAGGGCTACATAGTTCATTTGTAGAGTTCTCTTTTTGTAAGGGGAAAAAAACACCTAAAAGAACAAACAAACTAAAAAATCCCCAAAAGAAAAACAGACCTACAAACCTTCTTACAAAACTTTGTGACTGTTTTTTCCCCTCCTACACATTCTTTCATGTCTATGTAATAGCATGAGAATATACTTACCTGCAATATAAATTTAATAGCTACCCATTCATTTTTGCTCTTTGGAATGCACATTAAAGATAACAGCTTCAGTTCTCTCTGAGCAGTTTTGCATCTAACATAAACTTGAACCTGAAAGTACAGGAAGATCTGTCAAGTTTACTGTTTTTTCATTGCTTCAGATTGTACTTATGGCAAATATAAAACAAGAATTGCTTGTGTTAAATATAAATTCAGAATTAAGCTCATTTGATTCAATGAAAAAATGCTAAGGAACTCACAACATGCTACTTGCATGGTCTAAGAAATCAAATTTGTTGAAGAACTTTTTCTCTTTTACTTCCTAGTATTTTCAAAAACTAATTCATCAGGACTAAATACCAAAATACCCTACTAAACAAATATACTAATCCTTCTCATGATACTGATGTGGACTGGGTTAGGGAGCAATTAAGC
>NW_010192176.1:0-537 GCF_000695765.1 Mesitornis unicolor
TAATGTTATTTAAGCTCCATTTTTGCTTCATTTGTGGGGAAATTGCGTCCCTTTTGAGTAATTTATTGGATTTTGGGGCTATTTTAAATTAATTTAAGCCTTTTTGGGGCTTTTTAGGTCCCTTTTGAGCCATTTATTTCCTTCTGGGCTATTTCAGCGTTGTTTAGGCCCTTTTTTTCTTGCTTTCTTTCGGGGTCGTTGTTTAGGCCCCTTTTTTGCTGCATTTCTTCAGGGATTTGATCCCTTTGGGGCCATTTCTTTGAGCTTGGGGCTATTTTAAGTGAATTTAAGCTGCTCTTTGGGGGGTTTGGGGCCTATTTAAGTCCCTTTTGGGCCATTTAAGCCATTTTTGGCTATTTTAGGTTTATTTAAGCGCCGCTTTTGGTCTCTTTTCATGAGATTTAGCTCCTTTTGGGGCGGTTGATCCCATTCTGGGGTCGTTTTGAGCAGATTGGGGGCGGTTTCACCCACAGCCCGTTCCCTTGCAGCCGTTTGAGGACGTTGCCCGCGTTTCCAGGCCAATTTGGGGGGAGAATG
>NW_010192177.1:0-1677 GCF_000695765.1 Mesitornis unicolor
CCTGGTGGGCCTCGCCCCACCGACCCACCAGCCGCAGGCACAGGGGGTCCCGCAGCCCCTTTGAGGTGGGGAGCCTGGCGTGGCAGAGAGGGGGAGCTCTGCTTTGCAATTAAGGTACGATTGTGGCCGCTGGGCTCCTGTGGAGGGCACAGAGCCCCTCGCTGCCCCCCCCGGCACACTAATGCCTTTTTGTTTCTTTTTTTTTTTTTTTTCCTTCCTCCCCTCCATAGTTTGTGCCATTTATGAGTCATGTATGGTACCAATAAAATGACTTTTCGGTTTGAGGCTGTCCTGAGTGCTTCTTTCTGAGCACAGGACCTGGTTGAAGGAAGAGAGGGGTCCCCTTGTGCCCCCCATGCCCTGGCAGGGGGTGCGGGTACGGGGCTCACTGTGCTTCTGGGATGATGCTGGCTCGCCTTGGGTTGCCTGTTCCCCGCCCAGCCCCAGCCGCTGCTGCGCCTTGGAAAAGCAGAAATCCCAGCAAGGACGGGATTCTGGGCTGCTGGGAAAGGGCCCTGTCCCTGAGCCAGAGCAAACAAGCAGCTCAGGGCCTGCCCTGATGCCAAGGTGATGGGCATGTCCCCTGGGGAGCAGCAGGGGTGGCATGGTCCCACTGTGGGAACAGGGCAGCAGCAGCTGAGTGGCATGCAGGGGTTTGGGGGGAGGGAGGGGCAAAAGAGGGGCAGTGACACCCACCCCCCTGAGCAGGGGGCACAGCAGCAGTCTCCATGGGAGCTGCCCTGATGAGCTGGGGGTCCCCATGTCAGCGTCGGAGCAAGATGCTGGTACCTGGTTCCCCCAACCAGCTGTCTCCAGAGATGGCTTTTTGTCATCTCCACTGGGTGGGGTGTCCAGGGGCAGCCAGGCTCAGCCCCCAGCCATGGGGGCTTAAAATGTGAGTGCCTCATCCAGTGCAACCCCTACAGCCAATATGCAGGGCAAGATAACGCCGGAGTGAGGGCGGGTCTGGCTGTACTTGGGGAGGAAAAAGGGATGAAGGGGAAATGGGGCTCCTGGAGTGGGGCTGATGCAGTGCAGGGTGGGGGCAGAATGGGCCCCTGTCCTCAGAGCAGGGGAACAGAGACAGGGCTTGGGTTGAGATTTGAGAGGGCTGGGGTCAGGATGGCTGCAGGGTACCTGTGCCACAGTGGGAGCTCATGACATGGTTGAGCCCATAGTGTGGTGGCACCACAGGCCCAGGTGTCAACCCCCTCACTCCTAATGTGCACCGAGCTCTGGCAGCCTCTGTGGGGTGCTCTGGGGGGGGGAAGGGGAGCAATGCCATGGGGGGTAGGCAGGGAGGAAGGCAGGGGCCACGCCACAGCACAGAAGAGGCAGGACCAGCAGTAACCAAGCCACTGAGGCATCTGGTGAAACCACCCACATGAGGCATCCCAGGGGTGCCCAGACGGATCCTGCCCACATGTGGCTGTGGGAGCTGGGCACGCACCAATCTGGGGAACACAGCACTGAGAGCAGCTGGCCCAGACCCATGCAGGGTCCCTGGTGCCCGGCTGCCTCCAGGTGCTGGCAGAGGGCCCTGATGCAACACTTTGGGATTGAGGTCTGAGCTGGAAAGATCAAGGATGCCCATAAAACCCCCAAACCTCCATTCTGCTTTTTTTTTTCCTTATCTTTTTTTGACATCTGTGTCTTCTGTTGCCATGCCTCAGTGCC
>NW_010192177.1:1732-2341 GCF_000695765.1 Mesitornis unicolor
AGGAGGAATCTTTGAGGCAGGGCTGGTTTCCTCCCTGTGCCACCTTTGCCCAAGGTCACGGAGAGCAGTGACGCCTGCTTGTGCTGGGAAAGTTAAGCAGTAACCTGGGAGGTGACAACCTGCAAGTGATCAGTGTTGCAGAGCCAGGAGCCTGGCCGTGCAAAGGGAGTACGGGTTCAGCCCACCCAGGCTCCCTGCTGGTGCCAGTCCAAAAGCACATGGTGCCCCATGGGGCTGGGGACGAGGACCATGCTGGGGGCACTGGCTGCTAGAGGGGAGGTGCAGGGCATGTGGGGGCTGGCATGGAGGCAAGGCAGGCAGTGCAGGGGGCTCTGGGCAGAGTGGGCTGCTAGAAGAGCCAGCTCTGGGTCTGGCAGTGTGGGGACAGAGCTAGGTCTCTGTGAGGCATCACCGGGGCATGGGACAGAGGGGCTGGGCGCTGGGGGCTGGAGCTGGGGTCTCTAGAGGCAGATGCAGGGTGCTGGGGTCGTCCTGGGAGCAGCCCCAGGGTGCTGGGGCAGTCTGGGGCAGGAGCAGGGGTTCCCCATGGGCGGCAGCTGGGTGCCAAGGCGCAGCGAGGGGTTGCGGAAGGCTCCGTCCCAGCGAAGG
>NW_010192178.1:0-8500 GCF_000695765.1 Mesitornis unicolor
GTAACTCTGCCTTCTCTGTATCTTCTGTTACAAAATGGAGTGTACCATATATAATTTATTGTGATGGTTTAACCCCAGGTAGCAGCTCAACCCCACACAGCTGCTCGCTGAGAAAACTTGTGGACTGAGTTAAAGACAGTTTAATAGTTAAATGTGCAAGCAAAGCAAAATAAGAAATTAATTCATTCCTTCCCAACAGCAGGCAGGTGTTCATCCATCTCCAGGAAAGCAGAGCTCCATCTCGTGTTACATTTACTTGGGAAGACAAATACCATCACTCTGAATGTCTGCCCTTCTTCCTTCTTCCTCTGGCTTTTATTGTTGAGCACCATGTTACATGGTACAGGATATTGCTTTAGTCAGTTGTGGTCAGCTGTCCCAGCTGTGTCACCTCCAAACTTCTTGTGCACCCCCAGCTTGGGGCAGTGTGAGGAGTAGAAAAGTCCCTGATGCTGCACAAGCACTGCTCAGCCATAGCTAAAATATCCCTGTGTTATCAACACTGTTTTCATCACTAATCCAAAATATAGCCTCATTCGAGTTACTAGGAAGAAAATTAACTCTATCCCAGCCAAAGGCAGTACATCGATAACATTAATGGTAACCCTGATCCATCAAACCTTCATTGGGTAACAGTGAAGGTTCACGTGGATCTGTGAGTTGTTTCAGAGGACAGTGGATACACTGGCTTATTATTTATGTGCCATTTTTTTAAATTGCAGCAAGCATTGCACTTGGCTAATAATATAAGTAGATGTAAAGTATTCCAGATCCTTATCATGCAGCTGAAGACTCCTAAGAGATTTGACTAGCTTCAAGATAAACTTTTGCACAGGATGATAGGAAATGTCCTGTCACCTAACAGCTTTCAATTTCAAAGGGACTACTGTTACATGGCACTTCATTTATTCAGAGAGATGGTGTGAATGTGAAGCCTTTTATGCAATGCCAGGTGTCTAAAACTGGTTACATCTCTTAGAATAACAGTGGGATTCATAAATTTTAATTGAGAAGAGAGGAAGAGATTTGGAACTGTATGGGTGAAAAGCAAGAATGGGAAAGAAAACAGCAAGTACAATTTTCTAAATAATCCTATAAATGCAACTATTTTGAACTGAAAAAAATGTACTTTTTTACATTTTGTGCCATTTGACTTACACATTGTTCTTGCATCTTGAAAGTGTCCTCCTCCACCCAGGTTTGGGAACTGTAGCAATGGGTGTAACACACTATAAATATTGAATAGCTGAAATGAGCAGTTCATGAATACCTAATAGCCTGAAATTTGTTTGCATAAACCGTTCAAAAATTATCAAACATATTTTCTGAAATCTATGTATAAATGAATCAGAAACAGGAATAACAACCAAATTAGTCAGATAGCTAGGCCACAGCATATAATAAGGCCTGTTCTAATGAACATACAACTTGTTCGGAACTCAGACATAAAATGTTTTATTGGAAATGACCAGTGTTGTGCAATCTGTAAGTGCCTCTGGACCCATCTTTCACCCTTTGTTGATGCTACCAAGTTAATGTGGTTGAGCAATAGAACTCATTCACAAAGGCTTGTGTGTCTTTGGGGAATATTACCTGCATCTGGTCAGCTTTACCGCTGTGCTGAAGTTTATATAATCCCACAAATCATCTCTATCCATCTGATGGTTTGCCTGCAGCTGTACTGTGCTTTTTGAGAAACAGAAGTGTTGCTGCTTTGATGGGACAATTTACATTTAACATTAACAGTACTATCATATGCAGACAGTGCATTTCTCTTTCAGTTTTTAAAAGTATACGCTCTTACAAGCCCAGCTAACCTATATTCGCAGCCGGCAGGTTTGCACGTATAAGCACACTTTTAGATTTGAACCTTTTTTTTAAAGATAATATTAGTCCATTAGGAGTACAAAGGTTCCTCCCATACAAAGAGGGAACTGCTGACCTCACTGAGAAGGTCAAGCAATATCCCAGCAAGAGCAACCCCTGAAACATAGGAGGAATTCTTTACTTGAAAAACTCTTACTTTCATTCAAAAAAATAGGTCATGCAAAGAATCAAATCACCTGAAGCAGATGTTAAATAAGTGCCCTGGTTGGAACAAAGAAGTATATTTTCATTCAGAAGGGGCAGCTTTTTTTTAATTTTGCTTTTACCCATTTTCCACTGCCATGCTGCTTACTGAATTACCCCAGAGTAACTCAGAGGGATAGACTGGGTCACATCTATTTTCATTTGTTCTGGGATTTTTCTGTCATACCACTTTTTGTATCCCCCAAGATTCTTTATCACTTATGGCAAAGACTGACATCCGTATGTTGCATTGATACATAGACCAGCTCACATGTGTGATTTCAGCCTAATCAGCTTTATGCAGATGAAAAAGCTCATTCAGAAGTCGTCTTTACTCTTGGAATCTTGACTGAAGGACCTTCTGAGAAGATATTCTATGTCTAACCTGAGCAGAAACTGGAATTCCTGTTACCCAGGACATTCTGAAATTAAAAAGCAAAACATAAAGCTATATAGAAAATATACATTTTTAATCTTCTCCTTGTGAAGATTTATTTAAATTCAAGCGTTAAATTTGAGTTTGTTGGTTTTTTTTTCTTTAAACCTTTCAAGAGAACCTGAGTAAACCGGCATCCCTGTGACAATTGCCACAGACCTTATAGGCTACCAGGACATTGGCAGCTCTGCTTGTGGTTAGTCTATGTCTATATACATTTTAATATTTCAATTTAACTGTGAGAAGACAAAATAATGGTGAAGTTATAAATGGTAATTAGCAATTGACTCCATAAAATACAGAAAGGGTTAGGCTGCAGAGCAGTTACCTTAGCTGAGATGAACGTAAAAAATGTTTCTTGGAAGCACTTTTAATAAAGTGTGATGACAAGCCAGTCATTTGCTGCGTGCTCCCTGCAAGTGCAGAGAAATACATGCTCAGAGCCTGACCTGCTGGTTTGATAAAGCATTCATTGCTCAAATTAGAGGTGTTCATGTGAGTCAGTAAGTGGGATATTAAATAAGGAGCTACACAGAGCTGGGGTGAACAGTCTCCCTGAGGCAGGCAGTGCTGTGAAGCTCTTCAAAAGCCATTTTTATGGGTTTCTTCACATCACATGCCTGGGCACAGTGTTGTCGCTCAACTTATATGGTGGTCACACTTGGCCAGATGTGCCTCTCCGTGTCCACAGCTCCCTGGGGAAGAAGGACAGCAGAGACTGGACTTGTGGAATGAGGAATGCGCTCTGCTTCTTGCTTTCTAGTGAGTTTGAGGGATCTGTTCATCTGCTGGCCACCTCTTTTCAGAATGGCGTACCATACTTCAAGGCAACAGCTGGATTAATCTGTTTACAGTGACAGTTCATTTTATCTTGTTTCATTTAATTCAGATAGAAACAACACTTCTACATCTCAGAGGTTTGTAGTCTCGTTCCACCTCAGCACCTCAGGGCATGAAAACATGGAAGAATCTCAGCATTCATTAAGGATTTTTTCCAACCCTTTCCCTTTTCGAAATAGCCTGAAATTTAGAAATGAGAAATTGACTGATTATAGAGCTAGTGCTACTTCACTGCATGACAAGTATCAAAAACACTGTGTTTGCAGACACATATCTATAACATAGATAAATGCCTAATTCTAGACAAGTGAAATAACTGGAGAGACAAAATACTAGAAATAATCCAGGAATAATTACCTTTTTAATGTAAATGCTTTAATATAAATTAAGGAGGTAGATAATTTCATTCACTCCCACTTGCAAATGCTGTCCCAACTTCTGGGCCTTGGCTGTGTGAAGTACTCTGTTTTTTTCCTTTAATCCTTTGCCCATAAACAGGACATATGACTGCAGTTTTGAGTGCACACAGCATCCCACCATTTGTCTAGTGATCTTGACTAACACTGTAAAGCCACGTGTCCAGCTGCAGAGCAGTTTGACATTTCAGTTCAGCCCACTGGGTTCTTGGACTGCCTCTTGCTCCCAAGTTCAGGTCACTAGCTCTTTGGTGCTGGAGGTCCTTTATCGAGTTAGATTAAAGCCAGCATGCAGATGCTTATCAGTGCTGCAGTCACAGCTCCTGGTTTACTTAGTAAAGCTTACTGCAGAGCACTGCAAGCAGCAGCACAACGGAGGACTGTATCGCACCTACAGAGAGTTCTCGCAGATCTGCTGTGTTTTAGCACTCCATGTCCCCACAGGGAAGCTGTGGAAGTATGTAGATGTGGGTTTGAATAATTACAGGCCATCTAGCAACTTTGTTTAATTTCTGTGGTCTATGAGCAGTGATGTCTTCCTAGTAAGGTCCAAAAATAGCCATTTCGGCATTACTTGGCAAATGATTTCTCAAGTTGATGTGGATGTACCACAGCAGAATGCTGCTCCATAGGCCTATCACTGCAAATGCCTCTTGATCTCTTGCAATTTAAAGTTTGCAAACAGAAAATACAGCTCAGTGAAATTGGACTAGTGTTAAAATCACCCAACCAGTCATTTGCACAACTTGGAACAGAATTAGATTAAGTTTTTCACACAGAAAAAAGTGATCTTTTCGGTAGAAATAAAATTATATTAATGAAACGTTTCACCAAAAGCGTACTCTAGTCCATTTAGCGTAGATTAAAAGCAAAGAGTAAACGAAGAATGTAGAAGGGATAACTGCTAAACTAACAGAACCAAGAAACATCTGAAAATTAACATTTGTTTTTTTCTTTTCACAAAGAGACCAGTTTTGCTGACCTTACAATTCTTGACTGTGGTATACTCACAAAGGTCTCACTGACTCTCCTGTGAGTAATGTTAATTTAGTGAAAGCTCAGATAAACTGTTACATATTGTTCTGCATATTTAAATTGCATCCAAAGAGGAAGAGACAATATTAAACAGTTTTGGAGCTTCATGTTGGTCAGTTATTACATCTACACAAATCAGACCACTGTATTTGATCTAGCCAAACATACTTAATTTGACCAAACATTGTGGTAATGGGATAGTTTGGTTAAATTATCGTAATTTTAAAATTTGTTACTCTAGCAACATACACTATAGAGTAAAGTACTTGACTGTCATCCTACCAAGTAATTCCTGTGAAGAATATAAAAACTGCTGATAGTCCTGTCTGAACTAAAAATAGGCTAAGTTTGGCCCTGATATAAGTGGGTACATTTTGTTGGAGGGAGCTGAAACAAGATAAGTACTGATATAGGTCTACACTTAGTGTAGGAAAAGGTAAGACAGTAGAAGTGATAAAACAAGCTGTCTGTAATAAATTGCCATAACAACATATGCTGCTGCTTTTACTCTGGAACAATTCATATCACTTATACATGCAGTCTTCTGTTGTAAAATCTATCTCAATAACCATTTTCCAGTATGCTTATAAATATGTAATGCTCCTAAGTGTTTATCTGTGTCATATTTGCTATTGCATCTTAGCATTTTGAATTTTTAGGTGCCTTTTCCTCATGCCACCACCTGAAGAGGTGTTATGAAAGTCTAGTGTTTTGTGTCAGGTCAGGAGCTGGGTCACAGAAGGACTCGCCTACAGTTGCAAAGTCAATGTCTGGGAAAGCAAGGACCTGAAACTGAGTCTCGGTTCACTTTTTCCCTTAATTTTTTGTCACCTGCAAGATGAGAGAAGGCCCCTATGGTTTCTTAGTTGTAACTACTCAGTGCCAAAAGAAAGCATCTTTAGAGTTTGGAGACCCTCTTCCCTGCTTGTTGCCAGGCATGCTTGATGCACAAACATTTTCAAAACTGCAGAAAACAAATGTAAGTTGTTCAGTTTGTAGTGAAGCTTTTGGATAAGGGAAATTGCTCTTCTGGAGAAATGTGTGTCCATGAAATATTGTACATTACTGTACATTAACTGTTCTGATCCTGTCTGCAGTGCAAAGCATATGAGAGCAGTCTAGACATATATTACTCTCTGAATCATCAAGATGCTCTTGCTACCCAGTAGTGAGCTTTGGAGCCCGGGCTGCACATTTCCACTCACAGAAGTAACCCAGAGTTGAACAATGGTGCTAATGCCAAGGGAATGTTGAAACCAAGTAGGACCACAGGCTGTGGCTCACAGCATTTTAGGAAAACTGTACAGGAGACCGTTCTTCAAACCTGCTGCTCAGTATTTATGTAGCAGGCAAGAGCAAAGAAACCTTGCATTTGGAGTAGAAAGCCATAAAGTGTATAAAGCCTGTGGTAGTAGCAGAGTTTAAAGGGTACTGTGTAAACAGCAGGGGTTTACCTGTGAAGATTTAGTTATTGATCATGTTCTTTACCTCCAATTATGTGTTCAGGTTATGAAATACTTAATTTCTCTCTGATTTTTGCATTCTGCTACTTCTCACCTGCACTGAATCTGTCCAAAGCTGGTTTTGCTTTCTTTTATTTTGCTTTCTGGCAAAATCACTAAAAGAGGCTAAATGTCAGTGAGTTTCAAGAAATCCCTAAGGGCTCTAGTTCTCCACTCATTCACACCACTATCACTGTGCCATTACTAACCTGGAATCATTCCTGACTGACACAAGGGGAGAATCAAATTCTGCCCATCCTGTAGTTTTTAATGTGAGTGATGCTTGAATTTTGTTGTTGCTGGAAAAAACCAAAATACTGAGAAGTAGATATCTTCTTTCAAATGATAACAAAGAGATAATTTTTTAAGCATGTGTCCTCCTCACTGAGAATTTAAAGGTAGTTTTACGTCCCTTTAAAATGTTTATGTATTATGACTGTTACTTTCCCATATGGTGTAAAAAAACAAAACCAAAACTAAAACACGTTTGATGAAAAGCCTCCACTAAAAAAACCCACAGCCCTCCCCACAAAATGTTCTGCTTGACATAATTTGTGTCATCAGTTTGGAAACAGGTAGTGGCTTAACTTGCTGACCCTCATTCATTTTGCAACCCCTGAGATGAAGAGTACTTTAGAAGAAATATGTTTGTAATTGTCATCAGTTTAAGATTTCTCTAGGGTTTGTTAGAATACTTGCAAACCAGATAGTTTCCTCATAAATGTATTAGTTACCTTAGCAACATAAAAACATGAATAGTATGCTTATTAGCATTTTCCTTTCATGCTTACTTAAGCATTCAAGTTCTGGAAGAACTGTCTGCGTTTCTTGTGGGAAATGACCGATGTTACCCAACAGGACATAAGTTGTGCCTGTTAAAGACCGCAATTTGAGAAGGGAAGGAAAGGGAAGGGCTAATAATCACTTGTTTTAATAGATCATTCTGTTAGATGGTCTATTAATGCAAGCTGAAGTTAAGCCTTATACCTAGTCTCTGGCAGGGTTGTCTGACCTTTGCATTACTTTCTTCTAAGCAGTATGCTACACAGCTTTGGTATGCACATCCTATGTGTAGAAATCTTTTTCCAGTACAGCTGCTGAACACTGTGTCAAAAGGAAGCTCTCCTGGGCATAAACTGATCCAACATAAGTAGCGATAGACAAGGTCAATACTTGAGTAAAAACAGGAATTTTAGCACGTTTTCCAGATGTCTTTCCTGTATTCTACCTGCTGTGGTACTTACATGTACCTTTGTAATAATTTTGCTAGATGCAGATGTTTTTCTGTTACAGTATCTGTCTCATGTTAAAGGAAAATTACTCCTTACAGTATAATTAATTATACTCCTTACATTATGATTAATAATACAGACTTGTGTTTCTCGCAACATCTTATTCTCCTAGGAATTCTAGAAATACTATTCATACATATTTTACTGTGATACAGCTAGAAGTTTCTTTCATGAACATATAAATAAATTTTTCACTTTTTCCCTCCCCACTTTTAATCAGGTAGACAAGAAAATTGTCCGCACAGAAATTGGAGTTCTTCTTCGCCTTTCGCATCCAAACATTGTAAGTTTAGCCTTGTTCTTTCACTCCACTTTGTTTCTTTGCTGTTTTGTTGTTTGTTTGTTTGTTTTAAATTCATTCTGCTGTGTTCACACAAACAGACTTGGGAGACTCCTGGATTCAACCTTTGATTTCTCCTCATCAGCTCATTAGCAGCTCATTGTGGAAGACTGTTGTATTATACTTACATTTTAAAATAAATTATCAATGTTCTGGCAGAATTGAGTTAGAAACTATGCAAAAGAAGTTCTGTGAATGAAAGAGGAAGTTGGTGCTGTCACTCCTTGGAGGGTGGGGAAGGTCTTACATTCAATTACTCTGAAAGATTGCCAGACAGGTGTTGGCAAGCATTAACGAAAGTAGTTTCTTAAACTCCAGTGTTACATAGAGGTTGTTGTGGTATGAGGAGTATGAAAATAACATAAAAATGGAATGAAAGGAGATAAAGGTAGCCAAAAAAAAAATGGAGAGGGGAGGAGAATGTACACAGTAACTTGCTCAACTGCAAGGTACGTGATGCACCAACTTCAGTTGGTACTATCCCTTGCTTTATTGACTGTGATCAATACACTGCACTACACCCCTACACTTTTGTCGCAATAACCTTATGCAGCGCTACAGGGTTGGGG
>NW_010192179.1:0-326 GCF_000695765.1 Mesitornis unicolor
TTTATTTTATTTTATTTTATTTTATTTTTAGTTGCTATTTTATGTCATGTCTGGTAACTTGAATGTACTGTTTCAAATAAAAGTTTGGATGTGGGTTTCATTTTGAAAATAATTTCGCAGCAAAACATGCAGGTCTGTATTGTAGCATCTATATTTCAAAGACAAATGCAGAACTTTTAAAGTCTTCAGAGTTTTTAAAATCTTAAATTTTCGTTGTCAGATTTTTATTTTTTTTATAGCCTTCATATTGCTGTTCTCTGTATACAGAAAATCTGGTGTAACAGATCATTACGCTTTGGATGACAATCATGCACTTCATCTAGCGA
>NW_010192179.1:343-1085 GCF_000695765.1 Mesitornis unicolor
AAATATCCGAAAGAAAGTGGATGTAAGTAAAACAGAATCTGAAAACACTGCATTGTTTTAAATTAGGAATGCTTTACTTTGCCTGATTTATACAACATATTTTTTGCCTCTGACTTTAGATGTTTTGACAATGTAAGTTATGGGTGTTGTCCTTAAAGTTTTCTCTAATGTTTCAGTTCTGCAGTTATGTTCCTGCTGCATTATTCCTAATAAAATCGCTGGGGTTACATGCAAGAGTGAAGCAACTAGAACAGTGCTTCAGAATCACAGGATTGTGCTTTAGGATTAACCCAGTCTTCTAAGGAGCTTAATTTCATTTTAAGCCTGCATAATTATTCCCATGGACTTAAAATCAGATACCTGCTAAAGCATCTTCTAGAATACATATTTTCTGTTGTTATTAATGAAATGCATATAATTGAGAGGATAGATCTAAATCGTGTCATATTGTATTGATTTTAAAATTCCTTGAAGAAACAGGATGCATAGCATATGGGGGAGGAATTGCCTTAACTTACTTTTGCAGAAGACATGAGAGGGTGAATTGAAGATTAAAGCTCAGCAACTGAAGGAAGGCAAGATGTTGTATTCAGCTATGTGGCAAAAATCTTCATGTATTTTTTCAGAATATTACCTGACTGATAGGGCAGGGGAAAAGTAAGCAAATCAAAGATGGGAGGACATGCATAATAATAAACTGGTAACAGGGAAGAAGTGGAGCATGTATGGAAGTATATGCAGA
>NW_010192179.1:1359-11312 GCF_000695765.1 Mesitornis unicolor
CAGCTAAAAAGAAACTTCGATGTCAAAGAGGTATGAATATAAGATCCACGTGCCTATATGTGCATGCAGTCAGTTTTCTTGCAGGAAATCACTCTTTATATCATCATAGTTTGTCTACAGAAATTTGATTTGGGATATATAGGGAATATTTAAATGTCATTAAATCTCGTAACATATTTTCTTATCTTTTTTGTCTAGCAGATCCGTTGCAATGACAGTAACATGTTGAAAATGTAGTGCTTTGTGGTTATACATTTAAGGATGAGCAAGGATGAGGGATTGATAACATTCTGAAAATGCTGCCAGGAGCTAGGGAGCTCTGTGTTGGCAAAGTATTCTGTAGACTTGCTAAGTGATATGATAGCTTACATTTTCTGTTAATCCTGTGACAGTAAAGATAAAATATTTAAAGATTCATGGAGTATAAGCACTCCAAACAATTCAGGGCTTTTCTAGCCACATAGGGAGGCTATCGTACTCTACTGCAGGTCTAGTGTAGTTATTTGCCTCAGTACCTTCATTTGAGACCACATGGTTTCTCATATTTTGCGTAGGTCCCATATTCATAGCCTTTTTAACTACCAACCAAGTATTTCTTTTAGGAAGGGTTTTAGTACTCACCGTTAGAATACTTTGTCAGAAATTACTAGGATTTGCTTTGCATTAAGGGTCAAAAGGTTGAACACTTTTATTGAGTCACACTACACTCTTGAAAGTTGTAATAGCTTGGATTTATGTTCTTTTAAAGTTGAAGTAAATACCTTCTGGCTAATGTCTTGCTAGCAATGGATCTATATCTATATAAAATGGCTCCTTTGCATCTTGGAGAAACCTCAGAACAGATCTTCATGATTTTTGTATGTCACAAACTTAAGCAAAGCTGAAAATAAACTTATCTCTAAGAAAGTGACTCATGATGTGAGTCCATTGATTAATGTTTAATATAACCAGAGGTAGCAGTTTTGCTTTGAAATTTAACTAATCCAGAAAACTTTGTTACTGTATAATTTAAAGTGTTTGGTTAGAATATTCTTAATCCTGAAATTCAGTTTTTAATAAACATGTAGATAAATCATACTTCAAAAAATAAGTGGGCTTTGTCTGCCATCCTGACTGTTTATACGGTGGACTGCTTGATGTTTTCTAAATGGAACACATTTATTTGAAGTTATATGTTAGCATGTGCTTTCTTTCAAAGTAAATTAAAAAATATGAAGGATTAGCAATTTTATTTTATTTTTCTATTTTTTCTTAAGGTCATTGCTAGAATTGTAGACGGAAGTAAATTTGATGAATTCAAAGCCTTGTATGGGGATACTTTAATTACAGGTATTTAGAAATATTCTGTGGGGATGTTCCTACTGTTTTCATAGTTGGATTCATCCTGTTTGGCTCACACATTGATATTTTTAATCATGTTTTTCTTGAAAAGAGTCGCAGTTTCTGAGAAACACTTTCTGAAAAGGTGTTAGCTTTATATGCTATAGTAAAATAAATAGATGTGAAAATTTACAGATTTGTCTTTATCCTTCAGGATTTGCAAGAATATTTGGTTATCCAGTAGGAATTATTGGAAACAATGGAGTTCTTTTCTCAGAGTCAGCAAAAAAGGTAAAAAAACAGATCAGTTTTTTTGACATTTTGATACAAAACAACAACTTGCTCTGGAAATAAGAGCTTCTTTAAGTAATGAAAGTGGACTGGCTCCACATTTTTCATGTAAATATGAAAGAGCTTAATAAGATGTAAAAATAATTGACCATATTTTAGAAAGTGTTCTGTGTAGTTTTCTGATATGAAGTAGATAGGTCAATAGGAAAATACAGTTATAGAAACAGTATTTGAATTTCTGTGAACACAACACGGTTGAAGTAATATATCCTGAAACTTAACAGCTATTACAAGAAAAGTCCATGCTGATTGCATAAAATGCCTCATTAGTGATAATTCCTAACCTCTAAACTGTGAAGTGCTATGATAAATCACATCACTGTTTTTGTATTAACTGGAAAATTCCAAACCTGGATTCCAGTCCTCAGTCTGGTTTACTAGAGGTTTAATTTTCATACTTAGCTGCAATAGCTCCTGGCACAGACGAGTGAAAATGGGCAGTCTCATAAAATCTGTGAGCTAAAATACCTGTTTTGTGAGTTAAAGGGCATCTTTGAGGGAATATTGTGATTGCATTACAGTTAACAGGGCTTTACTGATTGGGCTTGGGGGATTGGTGGTGATAAAGAGCTTCTGGGTATGGCAGAGTGGTTACTTACCGTGTTCTATGTTGCTTGGTTTAGTTATTTTTTTCAAGAAACTACTATCAGTTGAGTTTTTTGTAGTAACAAACATATATGGTAGTTCTGTTCTAGTAGGTTCCTCAAACTAATGATGTGGAACAGTATTGAGAATCTATAGAGAAAAGGAAGCCTTGATGAGAGATTGGGAGAAAAGGAATAATTTGACTTGATTTATTGCTGTTGTAAAATAATACACAAAATTGAGTTTCATGTACTTTGAACTTGGAGCAGTGCCATGACATTATTTTCAGCTAGCATTTGTTTTTAACACAGTTATTTTCAAGTTGAAAATAAGTTTTTTCAATATTTCTAACACTTTTGGTGTTTTTTCTGATAATTTAGTGCTGCAACTTTTTTTCTACCAATTTTTTAAAAAAGTAAGGAATCTTCATCTGCTGACTTTTGCTGGCGCATCAGTACTGTAAGAGGAGATGGTCAAGTTTCACTTGTTTTATTTCTAGAGGGACCTTTGTCCATAATGTTGCTTCTGTAAGCATCATAGTCTAGCGGTATTCCTTTTTTTTCTTTTGCATTTTTGTAATGAGTTGTGACACATCCTTCTCCCATGATGATCACTCTGCTTTTTGAGAGCTGCTCTGAAAAAAAACAACTAAAGATTGTGCTTTATGCTTTTTCTCTCTTTCTTGTTTTTCTAAATTTTGCTAGTTTTGTATTGTGAAGAGGTTACAGGTTTTTTCAGTTGCTCTGCTACATAACTTTTTTTTAATCAACAGCGTGTAAATAACCTGAGGAACTGCATTGATGTAGATTATTTCTAGTTGAGACAAAAGCTTGAAATCTACTGTTTGTATCTTTGCTAGGAAAATGTTCTTTTCCTAGAAAACGAGGACAGGGTGTGTGCCCTGAGAAAAAGGAAGGAGTGTCTCAGCAGTGAGCTGATAAGTATGAGGGCCTTACCTGGTTTCAGAAAATCATTTTCTTTTGTACAGGAAATGGCGAGATACAGTCAGTCAGTCAGAAAGAAGTATTTCCGTGTCACAGTCTTGCAGAACTCAGTGTCGCATGCCACACTGTGACGCTGTCAGTGGTTTAACTACATATGGGCTGAGTCAAACAGTTGAGCTTTTCAGCATCAGCAGTAATGCTTTTTTAAGGGTGTTATTTCTGCTTTATTTCTGGCACACAATTTTGGCATTTTGTTAATTCTGCTAGAGTGGATACATGTTTTGCAGTTGGCTTTGGATGAGGCAGCAGCAGTGCAGCACTTCATTATGCAAATACTCTCATGGACTTCAGTGGAAGGAGGCTTGTCAGAGACTTCAGAGTGCTGGTAGTGATAGATTCACTGATCCAACTTTCAATGGGCTTTTTTCTTTCTTTCTTTTCTTTCCTCTCCACAGGGTACACATTTTATCCAGTTGTGTTGCCAGAGGAATATTCCCATTGTATTTTTGCAGAATATTACAGGTGAATAAAATCAGTATTTTGAAGTTTCACTATGTTATAAGCTTTGCTGTTAACTGTTGATGCTGACTTTCAGACACCACCTTGTGTGCTTTGTCTTGCCTACATCTCCAGCTTGTTCTGAAATCAGCCTGTCAGCAGCTGGTGAAGGCCTTGCCCTATGATTTATTCTTCAGTATTTTCTGCACGTGCTATAAAGCATATAGTGTCACATATAGCACAGTTTTATAGTATAAAGTTAGTGAGCCATTTTTTCATGTTGCAATTCTTTAGGTTTCATGGTTGGCAGAGAATATGAAGCTGGAGGAATAGCAAAAGATGGTGCCAAGATGGTGACTGCTGTAGCTTGTGCCAATGTACCTAAAATAACGGTGATTATTGGTGGTTCTTATGGAGCTGGAAACTATGGGATGTGTGGAAGAGCATATAGGTAAGTGTTACTTCAAATTACGACAGGAGATAAGACTAAGTTAAGAGAGCGTATCTTTGGAGTACCATTCTGAAAAACTAAATCTAAACTTTTGCAAAAACTGTGCTATTTGGAAAACAAAAAAGTTCTCAGTGAATACAGTCATAAGTAAATAACAACCTGACACACCTGTAGAGATTGATAGGCTCGTGATTAACCTTGAATTAGGAAACAGAGGAGATCTTCTATGTGTTGACATGCTTTTCTCCGATTGTAGGTCTTGGAGGAAAACTTGTAGAGTCCTAAACAATCACTAGGCAGTATAGGCTGGTCTTCTGTTCTGTATTGATATGAAGAGTATTATCTTGCGTAAAAGATCCTTATTCTTTTTAGTGAGTTAGTTTTTATGTGTAATGTATGCAGAATCCCTAAGGATTTATTTTTTGACCCTTTGGACATGACTCGTAATATTTTTATTTTTTTTTCATTTTTCAAGGTCCTTGATACTATTGAAGTTGTTGGTGATACTATTAAAGAGAAAAAATCCCTGGTGGGGGCAGGGGGCAGAGGGTTGAGGTAAAGAGACTGAAGAAAGAGAGAAAATTTTAAGATACTTGAGTATAGGGAATGAGCAGAATTTTTGCATATTCAAAAATCAGCAAGCATTGAAATAATTTTCATTCTTTAAAAACCAATATATGGTGAGATTGTGATGCATAAAAATTAATTCTTAGCTGAGTGAGAATTGATTCTTTACTAGGAAATAAGGCAATGTTTTATTTTAATATTTAATATCTGTTTTTTCAGTCCAAGATTTCTTTATGTGTGGCCAAATGCTCGCATATCGGTGATGGGAGGGGAACAAGCTGCAACTGTTCTAGCTACAATAGCTAAGGACCAAAAAGCAAGGGAGGGAAAGCAGGTACATCTGTCTTCTTTCATTTATAGTTATGTCATTATTGTTTAGTCTTTCACTGGAGTTGCTGACTTTATGAGCTAGAAAAGGATGTTACAGGGTAAGACATCAATGAACTATGTTTCTCCCGATGCTACCTAGTGCATTGCCAAACATTTAAACAACATTTCACAAATGCTTCATCTTCTAAAGGTGAAGATCATTCATGACATTTCTTGTCTTTGCTTAAAAAGGGGAGTATTTTTCATATCACCTTTTTGTATTTTATGCACCAGATTATTACTTCTGCCCAAAATGAGCAGCCAGGGATCCTCCCTGGTTTGGGAGTATGAGAAGGAATACCTGAGAACTAAGCATCTTTTCAGTTATTTTTGAAGTAGACAGTGTTAAGAAAGCTGATCTTCAAATTACTCAGTGACTGAGAATTGTGAAATTTATAGCAGCAGAAGTCTGCAGAGGTTTGGAAAAGGTTTTGAGTAATTTCAACATTTTAATTGAAAATTCATGGGTTTTTGTTTAATAATATTTTATGTTTTCTCTGTACACTCTTTTCTGCTGTGTTTTTTTTAATTACGTTGTTTATGTTTATACTGGTGTGTTGGTTCCATAAGAAGTGACTTGTGATGTCTTAAATTGCTTGTATTTGTCATGAGTAGTTATTCAGAATAATGAAGCAGTATGTACATGTTACCTCAACAGTTCTTTTTTCTACACTTTTGAGCTTCCTGTGGGTAGGACATACTCAGTCTTATCTTTGTCTTAATTTCTCAAATTCCTAAGATGGACAGGATGATACCCAGAAAAAAGTTTGAGAAAAATAATTGTAGTTACTGTCAGTAACATGCGTTAGAAACTTGAAAATTACCTGGGTTACAGTGGTGACCACTCTGGATCATAGAGAAACACAGTGTTAAAATAGCACAGACTTCTTTTATTAAGAAATCTTGCCAAAGGCAACACAGAACAGGGTTTATTCAGTACAGTAGCTTCAGTAATTTTTCAGATGCTAATCCCCAGTTATTCTTCCACCCAGTTTAGTATATTTTTACTCTCCTTTTCCCATCCATCTATTTTGAAAAACGATACTTTAATTTCCTTTTCAAATATGCTAAATTGGTAATTGTATGAAAACAAGGGAAAAAGCTTTGGGAGGTCATTTAGGCAGTTTCTTCTAGTTTGGTGCTGCATATAAAGCTCTACTGTCACTGTGGAAGAAAATACTAAATAATTATATGTGTTTATTTCTTTGCCTGTTTTTTTAGTTCTCAGAGGCAGATGAGGCAGCTTTGAAGGAGCCAATCATTAGGAGGTTCGAGGAGGAAGGAAACCCTTATTATTCCAGTGCAAGGTAACATATAAATTGATTTTTCCAAAACTTAATTGTAATCGGACATAACAGTAACATCTGAATCTTGGTATTGAAGAACAGAGCAATCCGGAACAAAGATTGTGTTTGATGGGCAGGAGTACAGCACAGCAGGCTTCAAATCAGTGCTTTGTCTGTCTTGTCTCAGAGGCTTTATAATATGTGCAGGTTCAGAAGGTGGCATGCACTCACAGGCATTATTCTGCTGGTGCTGTAAGTAATTCTATGGTAGCATGGAGTTAATATTCTATGTATTTTATTCTGTGTGACTCTTATGTCAGTCTCTCCTGTGTAGTGTCTGGTCACCTTTCTAAAGTCCACTGAACAGTGTAATGAGTGACTGCGTGTGAAGAATCCATTTTAGTGGGGTTCTGCAAGTAGAGCAGGCCAGTGGTAAAGGAGAAGTTTCAGGGAGACCTGAAGCAATTTGCAAATCTTAGATCGTGATCTTGGTAGTTGACTGTATAGGGTGATAGCAATTTGGATAGGGATTAGCTGATGGGTGCAGCATATTGGTGTTTGTTGAGAAGTCTCCTTGCAGCATTTTGTGCTCAGGTTTCTGGAATGTTAGTAAATGCCCAGGAACTAGTTACGTTAATTAAATAAAGTAGCATCCTGGAGTGTTACCTCTGGAAACTACCTTGGAGGTTTTCCTGGCCTCCAGTTGTTACTCTACGTTAGTTTCTTCCTGACTGTTCTAATCTTACTGCGCATTTTTCTGCTTGCAGCATCCAAAGCTAATTCTCCACAGCCTCTCAGCTGCTAGTGATGTTAGAGGGCAGCATATAATAACAGGGCTTTACTGTGCCTCTATGGCTTCTGATGTTGCAGAAAGAATATTGGTCTCATACAACTGTAGAGTCTGCTGTATGTATGCTTTTATGTAGCCGAATTAGAATTACTGATGGTTTTCTTACTGCGAGCTGGGAAGTCTGGAAACAAGCTGAGTTCAGAGTGTTTGGGCTATGATAAATTTTGATGTGGGCATTATAGGCAGAAATTAAGTGAACAGGTGGTTGCAAACTACTCTATCAATGTCATAGAGATGCCAATAAGAGAAGGAGCTTTGGGGCCTTTTTGTATGACTTGATACCTGGTTAATTTTGTGTATGACAAACTGAATACAGCAGCAGCAGCATAGCATCAGTGAGCTCCTTTAGGAATTGTTTATCATGATCTGAAAGAAGCTGTAAAACTGGTGGTAGCTTTTACTCTGTTTTCTGTTGGGATAGTGCAAATTGAGAGATGGTGTCACCTGTTAAAAACTTTTGTGCTGTCTCTTTTAGTACTCCTTGAAGATCAAGCCTAGTACCTGTCTCACAAAACTTCATGCCCTGAGGCATGAAGGAAAATGAAAACATGTTGTCATCTTCTATAACTGGATTTTAAGGAGAAGAATTTTCCACTGGTGTAATAACATTAATAAAATTAGTTAAACTGTCTATATTTAAAACTAATCCAACCATGGAGGAGAAAATGAATGGTTCGATTATTTTTTTTTAGATTTGCTTTTTTTATATGTTCAGTGGAAACAACCATAGTGTCTTTGTGCTCATGATTGAAAATAGTTGGATTTATTTATATATTCAGTATATTAGCAATATAAAAACTTGTCCTCTCCCAAAAACCAACAGACTATTGTCAGTATTAACAACAGTAAGTTACTAATCTGCAAGAAAGTAGTTTCACATGTAAGATTAAAGTTAGAATTTTAAAAAGGTAGATTCTAATTTTTTTATAATGTGCAGTGATTTTTAGACATAAAATTTGAGTATTTAACACCAGCTTTGTGGTCTTTACTGAGCAACTTTTACTAGTTTGTTTCCAGAGTACCTGGCCATCTTGTGAAGTTAGGTTGCAAATATAGAAGGCACCTCAGTAAATAGCCTAAGTTTGCCTATGTGAGGAGTTAGGAAGCGCTCTCAGTGTTAGGTGTCCTGTCCTTCATTTTAAAAAGCAAGGTAGTTACGTACTTCTTGCTGTGCCTGTAGCTTGGAAGGGAAACTTAACGTGCACAGATGTGAGCTGGCTGAGAGCTAGTGTGGGTCCGGGTTGCATGTAGGTGGGTTCATGCGACGCTGCACTCAAGCTAATAAGCCCAGCTGAGACGTGAAGTCAGTTGTCAGAGCTGAAACACCGCTGAGGTTCACCTAGCTAAAAGCAATGGAAGTGAAATGCCCTTTTTCGGTGAGGCGTGCCTGCAAGAACAGTGTGTGACTCGCTTAGGTCGAGGCAGTCCAGACTAGTTTCTCTGTCTCTTCAATCCACGGAGGTACAGTCTGAATCATCTGGGAGCTCTTAATTGCTCTCTGCTGTCTTGTAGAGATAATTGGGTATAACGGTAGATATTCATATGTCTTCTGCCCTGCTTTTGTGCCTTTCTGCCAGTATCACATGTGCATCTTGTTCCTTCATTTATTGCTAATTTCTAAGCAAAATCTCAGACTGATAGCTCAACAGTTTTCATTACTGTGGAGTAGGCTGCCCAAGCAGAAACAATGAGATGAAGTAGGATTACAGTGTTTGCAGCAAGTAAGGGACTTACGGGAGGGATTTAGCTAACTCGCACCTTGGAGCCAACCCATTTGTCAGCCAATAGCAGCTGCTTATTGGCAAGCATTCACTGTAGGTCAGAGAGAAGTAGTAACCTGGTCCCTTTGCTGTAGAGGATGCTTCCTCTCTGGTCCCAAGCATGGTAAAAGAAAACAGTTGACCATCAACCAAACATCAGGGTGCTATACGGAAGCTGAATCTGGACAGCTTTGGTTTTGTCAGTTGCTAACTAGATCCCTCCACCAAAAAGACTGAAAGAATGATAAATGGGCAGAAAGACTGCTGTCTGTATTGGTGCTCGGGTGCAGCTAGTTTGGAGGTTCCCTCACACTGTCCACTTGCTGAGATACAGGAACCAGTCTGCCGCATCTCTAATGTCCATTGACATGAGTGTGACCTTTCCAGTTGACTTTATTAGGCTTTGAATCAAGCTTTTAGCAGTAATAATAAGAGGTAAGGAAAATGCCTGGATGATCTTAACATGCAACCAAATTTCCCTCTTTACTCTGCTTATATAATTTTGCTTATAAATTATAACTTGTTATATGTACAGGATGTCAATGCTGTTCCCCGCAGTTGTATTTTTTAATCAAATTTTTGATTAGAACCTTTCACAGTGAGCGGTCTTAATTAACAGCAGTCATTAGGCAGCACCCTTTTTAATGAGCTATATTAATCTGCTTACAGGTTTCTAAAAGGATTTCAGCGGTTTGCATCTTAGCAAATTATGTGAGCATTTTACTTCTGGGGACTTCATTTCTTTTACTCATAGTGTCTCTGTAAAAAATATTTTATGAGTGTGTATGTGACTCATGTTCTGGCAATAGGGTTTTAATAGATAAATTATTGTTACATCCCACTAGAGAATGTATTTTTCTTAAAACAAAAAAAAGCAGAAGTCAGTGGTGACCATTATGAAAGCAGCTTGACTTGCAAGCAGCATAAAACATTTGTCGCTGTCAGTATCACAGAATCACAGAACGTTAGGGA
>NW_010192180.1:0-1391 GCF_000695765.1 Mesitornis unicolor
TGTCTTATGTTCAACCGGGCTTGCCACCGGTCACTCTGCAATCCGTGATATTCCAGACCCAAGCTGTAATCACGTCAGGGTCACCATTTGTGACAATTAAGGCACGGACTTCACTTAACAGCACAAGCAAAGACCTTTATTGTATCTCAAACACCATGTTTATGTGTTTCTTAACTGTCCACGCACAGGCATAGCGGTTACCATTGGTCTGAACCCTGAATTCTCTCACAATTGGTTCAGGTAATGCAGCTCACACAGCTATGACTGGCACAAGCAATGTAGCTTCTGCAACACTGTGTACTCCACAAGCTCTCCTGGCTCAAGGACACAGCTCAGACTGGTCAAGGTCGAAGTTGTAATCAAACTGGAACTCTCCCATCCCCCACATTAGACAGCAATGTTATTAACTCACTTGAGACCATACAGTTATTTATTAAAGGTTACTCTGTATATCCTTCCTCTACTATCAGATCTTCCCTTTTTAATATCTTCCCAATAAACTCCCCATTACTTCCCTTTTCTATGAATGTTTAAGTAGTGGTGGTGAAAAGAGAGTCTTTGTACCAGCCTCTCCAAACCTCCACTGGATGGTAGCCCAAAGAGTCTCACTAGTGCACCGTCCCACACATGTCGGCGCTTCACCCACAGGCTCATCTCTAGAGAGCTGTGCTATATCCACTTCACCCCCCATCCTTCAATCTATCCCACTGAATGAGGAAAAAGCACCCCTCTATGGGGACTGGGTGAGTGACCCCTAGAGGGGTAGAGAGGGCCGGGGGACCAGGGTGAATATGGTTTGGTGGTGGAGTGGTTGGTTCTCGGCATATGGTGTCCAGCTGTCAAAAGCACACTGCCCCCACCACCTGGCCACCACCCCCAGATACCCTGGGAAAACTGTCCAAAGAGCATTGTTACCTTGAGCACCACTTCCTTGCCCCACCCCATCTCACCTGAGGAGTTTCCTATGATGTCAGAAAAGAGTAAAGAGACGCTACTTCTGAGAGGCAAAAGGGTTCTAGGTCCAGTGGAGGCGACCTGGTGTGTCCCTCAGTCTTGTTCCCAGCTGCCCTGTGCTTGCTCCTTTGTAGATGGAGAGGGATCACACTCCTATGGAAAAGTGTGTGTTCTGAGCAGAAAGCAAGCACTGCTGAGAGCAGAGGGATGCCCTGCAGCTCAGCCAGTGTCTCACCTGCCTCTGGGTACCAATGCCAGGTCTCGGCATCCCACTCCAAGCCAAGGACACAGAGGTCATTTCACCAGCACAGCAACACTTCCCTGCCTGTAGCATCTTTGTGCTGCTCTTTCAGATAACTCACAGATGCTGTGGGAGACATTTGCAGTTTCAGATAACTCACAGATACTGTGGGAGACATTTGCAGCCTGGAGGGCAG
>NW_010192181.1:0-4641 GCF_000695765.1 Mesitornis unicolor
AATATAAAGTTTGCTCTGGTGTGGGGAGGTTGGGGAGTTGCAGGCAGTAATTTTCCGGAGGTGGCCGACGGGCACGCAGCACCGGGCGCTCAGCAGTGCAACACAATGGGTTTACTGCATCCACAGGCGGCCATTTTGTTGCAGTTGCTATTTTATGCTATATGGACATATAGATATAGATACATACGCGCAGAGAGAGCACTCCCCCCCCACCCCCCCCGGGATGAGATGTAGTCGGGTGCTGAAATTCAATCCCTGCATTTATCTGTTTTGTGTGTCCGTGCGTTTGTTTTTTGCTTTCGCTCTTCTGACGGTGGTGCTTTGGGGTGCGTGTGGTGGTGGTGTTTTTCTTAAAAAAAAACCTTTTTTTTTTTTTTTTTTTTTTTTTAACAGACACCCTTGAAATCCCCGATAGTGGTAGCGGTGGATCTAGGCGGCTGAGGACGGCTTACACCAACACCCAGCTTTTGGAGCTAGAGAAAGAATTTCATTTCAACAAGTATCTCTGTAGACCAAGGAGGGTCGAGATCGCAGCCCTGCTGGACCTGACTGAGAGGCAAGTCAAAGTCTGGTTCCAGAACAGGAGGATGAAGCACAAGAGACAGACCCAGTGCAAGGAGAACCAAAACGGCGAGGGGAAATTTAAGAGCCTGGAGGACGCCGAGAAAGCCGCGGAGGAGGAGGAGGAGGAGGAGGAGGAGGAGGAGAAATCCCTCTTCGAGCAAGCCCTCAGCAACGTCTCCGGCGCTCTCTTGGAGCGGGAAGGCTACGCTTTCCAGCAGAATGCCCTCTCCCAACAGCAGGCGCAGAATGCGCACAATGGCGAGTCCCAAACTTTCCCCGTTTCGCCTCTAACGAGCAATGAGAAAAATCTGAAACATTTTCAACATCAGTCACCCACTGTTCAAAACTGCCTCTCAACAATGGCCCAGAACTGTGCAGCTGGCCTGAACAATGACAGTCCTGAGGCCCTAGATGTCCCTTCTTTACAGGACTTTAACGTTTTCTCCACAGATTCCTGCCTACAGCTTTCAGATGCAGTTTCCCCCAGTTTGCCAGGATCTCTGGACAGTCCTGTAGATATTTCTGCTGACAGTTTTGACTTTTTTACAGACACACTCACCACAATTGACTTGCAGCATCTGAATTACTGAGAAATTAAAGACGTCCTCTCCAAGGGTCCGGCTTTCTTCTTCTTCTTCTTTTTCTTCTTCTTCTTCTTCTTCTTCTTCTTCTTCTTCTTCTTCTTCTTCTTCTTTATTTCTCCCGTGAATTAATTTTATTTTTTTCCTCTCTTTTCCTGGTCAGTATTTTCTGTTTATTACTTCCCTCTCTGCTGTGCCATTTTGCCATTTCCTACGAAGTTTTAGTTGTGTTCAACTAGCCACATTCTAGGTCCTTCTATGAAAGCAATATATGAGGTCTGTAAGAAAGTGATCATATAGGAATTGTATCTTCACTTTCTTTTTATTTTTGTATTGCATTAGGATGCCTTGTCATAAGTATTTTTGGTAGAATAAATTCTTGTTTGCTACAAGGAGCTTTCTCTTTTTTTCTTTCTCTTTCTCCCTCTCTATTTCTCTCTTCTTTTAAGATTGATAACATGTTGGGTATGTCTCCCCACCCCTTCTACTATTAATTTACTAATAATCAAAATCCAACCTTCTGACTATGAGGTCTCCTCTTTTGGCAATTTAGGACATTTATTAGAGAGGGAAAACATGTCCGAATTCTTTATTGCTAGGGTTCTCACAAGGAAAAAACCAAACCAAACCAAACCAAAGAAACTAAAATCATTCACAGCTTTGATGGGGATCTCTTCTTTTTAATGTATAAGTAACATCTCCGTGAGGATACAAAGCTTGGAAATGCTGAGCTGTAACAAAAGCATGACGAGCACTTTCGCTGTTACAGGCAAAACATAAAAGAGACTCAGTAGGAAAAGCGTCTCTTGCAGAAACTAGCCTGTTACATACATACAGGAAAGGTTGTTTTTTGGATTTTTTTTGAGAGGGGCGGAAATAATCCCGTTTTTCTAGAAAGCAGTGCTTAGCACCCAGCAATCTGTTTTTTTGGAAACGTATCTTAAAATATCAGAGCTCACAGAGAGTGCGGTTGGTTACTTCTCAAGTGCTGACCGGTTCAAGAAATCAGCCCTGGAAGGAAAGGAAATGGAGAAGTTAGTGCCTGTAAAATCAAAACGATGACAGAAACGCAGGGGAAGGTGGCGGGAGAAAAAAAAAAAAGCATTTAGGTAGAAATCGGCTCCTCCACTCTGTCGTTTTGAGGGACAGTGCAGGACCACAGCTGAAAATTTGTTTCTGTTTAAACCTGATAAGGTTTAAAGGACTGATAACGAAAAGAGGAAACTCTGAATTTAAAGTTACAATGTCCTCGGGGCTTCCCGCTCTCTGCTGGCGGCAGCCAAAATGGGCTCTCAGAAATATCTGCCAAATTGCCTGCCACCCGGCCAGCAGCATTCTCGGACACCACGGCTGAGGGTGAGCCCCGTCCTTCGGGATAAATCCGAGCAACAGATGCCAGGGGATCCCTGTCGCTCCGGGGCCAGGGGATGCTGGGCGGGTGCGATCGCGGCTCCCTCTGTGCGTGAGAGTGAGTGTGAGTGCGTGTGCGTGTGAGTGCGTGTGAGCCGGTAGTGACAGGACGAGGTTTGTGGCCGGCAGTCTGCTGCCCGTCCATGTGCTGCCTCCCAGCCCTGCAACACGTTGTGGAGCTGGGATGCGTGGGTTATAGCTGGAAGGGCTGAAGGCAATTCTTCCGAAAGTCATAAATCAAACTCTTTCTATGAATGAGAATGTCATCAAAGAGATCAATTGCAGGAACACATGCACAAATAAAAATCCTCTTACGTATTTGCCGGGGCTGGGGATCCCCGTCTAAAACCATTAAGTGAGAAGGCGTTTAGTCATAATTCATTTTTATTGCTCTTTTAAAACAACAGCTTGGCTGAGCTGCGGACGCGGCGAAACCTCGGCCCTGCTTCTTATCCTTCTCTCCTCCGCTCCAGCCCTGTCCCCGCGGAAAGCGAGCAGCCTCACCGGCATTTTAACTCCTCTGCCACTGGCTTAAATTGGACTGCGACGTACACGGACGGGTTGGGGTTTCTTTTGTGCTCAGATTTCTGGGTGCTGACAACGCTTAAAAAAAAAACAAACCAAGAAAAACACGCTACAAGATTTAAACTTCTTGCAAACTTCATTTAAATAAATGGGGGATTCAGCGAGCAGGAGTCTCCTCCGAGTCTTCGGGTGAGCTCTGGGGCCACAGCGGGGGCACACTCCCACGGAAAAGCCTAAAGCGCCGGGATCGTCCCCTCGGCCCCAGTCGCGGGGCAGGAAACACGGAGCGGGACCGCGGAGAGGCTGGGCCGGCTTGCGGGCAGAGAGAAGGGATGGAAGCTCCCCCTCGCCAGGCCGCGGAGCGGGGGGGGGTGTGTGTGTGTGTGTTCCCCTCTGCTCCGGCCCTTCTCATGTTGCTGCCCCTACGCACAGCACAGGCAGCAACCCCCTCCCAAAGCCCAGCCAGAGAGACAATGCAACAAAAGAGACAATGGCACGAAAAAAGGAGAGAGAAAAATATTTCGGGAAGCTGGAGACTGAAAGGGAGGTGCTGTGATTCAGCAGACTTTACTGGTAAAACGGATCTATTTATAGTAAAATATATATTTTTTTTCTTGGCTGTCTGAAAAAAGCACTGAAAAGATGTCAGCTCTTTTATGAGTAAACAGTCCTAGCAGCTTTCCTTTTTTCTATGCCTTGTGCAGTATTTATCACAACTGGTTTACAAGAACGAAATAAATGTGTTTACAGCTGTAACCATAGGCAAAATTGGTGCAGTATAATGCCATAAATACCTCTGGAGTGTTGTTGCTCTTGCTCTCCACCCCGCCCCCCTGGAGTTTAAACTGAACCTTTCCAGAGGGCCCTCAACCACCCGTGCCTGCGTAGTAAATCAGAACAAATAGAAATACTGAGGGCATACGGATAGATGTGTGATCGAGAGAGCAGCCCTTCGGTGTTGGCTGGCAGTAGAGAGACCATGAAGGTGGCATGGGACAAAGGATGACCTAATATCAGTAGCAGAGCTTTGCACCTAAGAGAGGATGTTGTAGTTCATGTGGGAGGGAGGAGCTTGAGGGCCTATATGTGTATGAGAGGGTGACAGGGAGAGATGACAGGGTAGAAGAGCCTTTTGGATTTCAAAACAAGCAAGAAGCGAGCGTGAGAACAGAGGGAGCCGTCTGGAAATGCACCTGCAGAAATAGAGGGGGCAGCTCTGGCCGCAGGGGACAAGACTTTCCATGCATCTATCCCCGAGGTTCACGTTTTGCAGGACGCCTCTTTGAAGCGTGTTGGTGGCGTCCCCTCACCCTGCGGACGGCCAGGTGCCCCGGGCCGGGCGGATACCCGACGTTTACCTCCCCTTTCCTTTTCCGCATGCGTAAACCGACCCTGAGGTCGCAACCCATCGCCCTCCCTCCTTCTCTATCCACGGACCCTTTCTTTTTCCGTGAGGGTGGGGAGGGGCAGGTTTGAGCCGATGCTCAGCGCGGTTCCCAAGGGTCCTGGGGCCGCCTATGCCACTGGCCATCTGCCACCTCCCGTCACCGCCGGCCCGGGT
>NW_010192182.1:0-284 GCF_000695765.1 Mesitornis unicolor
GGAGGGTTGTTGGAGTCACTGGGAGACTCTGTGGGTCCCAGAGGTCTCTGTGGAGTCCTAGGGAGCTCTGTGGGGGCTCTGGAGGTACCAAAAGGGCTGCTTGGGTCCCAGGGTGCCCCTGAGGGTCCCAAGAAAGCTCTGGTGGGGACTCTGGGGGTCCTGGGGGGTCTCTAGAGGGCTCTGCAGGTCCTCCCTGGGATGGTATAGGGGCTCTATAGGGCACTATAGGGCTCTTCCGGGTGCCATAGGGTCCCCCTGGGTTCCTATGGGGGTTTTCTGGGTGC
>NW_010192183.1:0-284 GCF_000695765.1 Mesitornis unicolor
ATATATAAATATATAAAATACAGAGCCATACAGCCCATGCTTAAGGCAAATGAGGAGATTTCATGAACTTTCTGACTTGTCTTCTTTGCAGGATTCTCCGTATTAAGAAGGAGTGTCCAACTCTGCAGCCGAAGGAACCACCTCCCTCTTTGCTAGAGGCAGATCTGACTGAATTTGATGTAAAGAATTCCCATTTGCCATCCGAAGTGCTGTACATGCTTAAAAATGTCAGGTAATGTTAAATGGAGAGATAAGTTTGGATTTTGGTTTTGACGGATGTTCAA
>NW_010192183.1:322-3702 GCF_000695765.1 Mesitornis unicolor
TAAGCAGTTGACTGAAAATTCATCTGAGCATGAGGAAAGAAGAAATGACTTCTAATTTTCAAGAAACATTAAGAAGATAGTTGAGTGCATTAAAAAATATATATATATAAAAAGAATAAAGAAAGAAATAAGGACATAGATTACTGGCCCAAATTTGGGGATAGCAGTAATAAAGCTTTTCTAACATGAACAGATTTCTGTTAGTAATTTTTTAAAAAATCCTTTTAGACCATACCAGATGATTTTTTGGTGCAGAAAGCCGTCATAATTGGTAACTGTTAATTGGATGTCATATTGACAACTCCCACCCGTAGAATCTTTCATTTCTCTGGCTGAAAAGGTTGCACACAGAATTAAAGGCAGCTTAATCCCTGCCGCTCTTTGGCAGTTTGAGAAGAAGGGCTGGTCCTTGTGCCTGTTCAGCCAAGTGTTTAAAATGCTGACACAGCAAAGGCGATGATGTCTTCAGACCTGTAATTTTGGCTTTGTCTGTGTACATCCGTTTGTTTCCAAGTTAGGATACAACTCAGTTCTGAAGGTCATGCATACTCTAATCAAAACTGCTATTTAAGTCATCTGAACTTTCTGCTGTGGAATGATGATCTCTGTGACTAATCGATGTTGTGGTACAACTTGATTGATTGGCCCTGTTAACTGGGAGCTAATGGAGCTGTGTGGAGGGCCCTGCTGGTGCTGGGCACAGAATGAGCAGGTTTGAGGTGCATATTCCTGCCTGCCTGGTGGTGTCTGACTGGTTTCAAGTATTGCAGGAGCCCAGTTGCACGTTACCTGCAGGAGTTGGTGTATTCCAAACTTAAAAGTGTGTGCAAATAGCAGGGATTTTTCCCTTTGTTTTCAGTACTTCTCATGTGTTCTGGTTACGTGGACAGGGGCACTATACTAAAAGGGAAGATTCCCAAGGATGACTCTTCTCATGCAATGGCTGAAAATAATGCAAGTTGTAATATTTCTGCCCCTTCAAAAGCCATGCTGGTGTTTGCTTGGGAAAGACTGGATATACCTCCTTCTGAGCCTGCTGGCATTGCTTGAAGTGCTGCTCAAAAAGGAGCTGCAGTATTGAGAGTTTTCAGGGTTTCTCAGTGCTCTTGCACTTCTGACTTGGGGAGTTCTGCTCCCTCAGCCATGCTGTTGGACTGCTCTGCAACAACTGGGCTTCCTCTGCCGTTCTTGCCTGGGGGCTTTGCTAATTGAGGAAGGATTTTTCCAAGGACAGTGGTGATTTTAGGTTTCTCTTTGCATTGTCTTTCCTGCAGGGTCCTTGGCCACTTTGAGAAGCCTCTTTTCCTGGAACTGTGCAAGCACATGTTCTTTGTGCAGCTGCATGAAGGTGAATACATCTTCCGTCCTGGGCAGCTGGATAACAGCATCTACGTCGTGCAGGATGGCAGACTGGAAGTTTGCATTCAAGAAAGCGTAAGGAATAAACATATCTCTGGTTCTTGACATCAATCTGTTGGCATAGCATATGGGTTGGCATGAATCATTAAGCATTGATTAAACTTAGACATTTGAATCACAATGTGATTTAGGAAGGATTACTTCCAACCCTTCAGGGCGATGACGTTTATAAAGATCAAGGTTTTGAGCTGTCATCCCCTGTGTCTTAGGTGAGAGAACGAAGCACAGTGCTGATCAGGTGTTCTGAAATGTCCTCACATGCTCTGGTTGCAGAGTGACTGAGGGAGGGTGGGGTGCAGGACTGGCTTTGCAGAGCTTGGAAACCTCCTTTTAGATGGTAGTTGTATAAAATAGTTAATGTCCAGGGCAGGAGAGGCCAAGTACGCTGCACTCCATAATGTTCTAGCGTGGTAGTTAGCGGGTTTGCCCGGAAGGTGGAAGATTCAGATTCACTTTTGGGTAGAAAGAGAAAAGAGAGCTTGTTTTATTAAAATGCTGTGTACTGGCCCTTGTGATCCCTGCTGCCAGTTTAGATTTTTTTCTTCTTCTTCCTAACTGAACTTTAACTAACATTTAGTTTTAACATGGGAACAGGCTTCTGATGGCTGAAAATGCAAGGGGTTTGAGTTTGTAAATTATCCCAAGTTGTCTGATTTCTGTATGTTTTTGTATTTTGCTGATCTTTGTTTTGTGCTACCTCGACGTGTAATCCCTTGATAAAGGGGGCTAATTCTGGCTCAGAGCGAAGGAAGTTTGGTTTGGTTTTGTTGTTGGTTTTTATTTATTGATTGATTTATTGTTATGTAGGAAAGACAAGCAGGTCACATCTCCCCCTAGACAGAGCTGGCTTTCAGTTTCTTTTAATTTACCACTTTTAGAATGATGGCTTAAGACTTTGGGGGGATTTGAATTAGTGCACTTATGTCAGACAGAGAGGAAACGAGCATCCAAATTATAACGGGAGACCGTTTCTGTTAGCACTGCTGAGATTATCTGGGAGAAGGAGAGCAAGTTAAGTTCTCTGACATGGTCTGTGTGTGCAACTGTGAACCTGCAGTAACGCTCTGTCCTACACTTGCAGGATGGAACAGAAGTGGTTGTTAAGGAGGTGCTGGCAGGAGACAGCGTCCACAGCCTTCTCAGCATTCTTGATGTTATCACGGTGAGTTCTCACTCGTGCAGGTTTTCTGCAGTGCTGCTCTGTGTCACAGAGCCTGGTGGGGGAAGTTGGCTTGGAATATGGCTGGGAAAGAATCTGAAAGGTAAACGTTTCTTTGACCAATTCTTTTCCTCATCCCAGGCCTTCACAGCTGTAAACTGAGCTCTGTGGTATCTAAGTTGGTTGTGAAGCACCAATGCTTGACAGTGAAATGCTGCTGATTTCTGATAAGCAGTAGGATTTGAATTATTCTTTTATGACTGGAAAAGTGAGGTATGATTTGATTTGCTCAAGATCACAAAGCAGGCAGGAGGAGGACCAGGTTAGGGCCCAGAAGTCCAGGCATTTACATGGTTTGATTTGTTACTTACTGAATTTATTTTTTATCTAATTAAAATAAATCTGACAGTTTTTATTATTGTAGTTATACTGTCAAACCAGTTGAGAGTTTCTATTTTTCCCTAATACGTGAATGTTGCTGGTGCCCATTTGAAGGTTGTGCTCTTTTGTCAGGCAACAAGATGAGCTAAATGCCAGCTGCTCGTATTTATCGCACAAATTAGCGGTGTGGATTTTGTTTCAGTTGGAATTACAGTGATGGTTTTGCTGAAGTTGTCACACTGCATCTGTGTAGGAACACCTGAATTGAAGGTGGTGAATTCATCATCTTTGATAATACACAAAGTGTTTACTTGCAGGACTTTGAGAGTTGAGAGGATGAAGATAACCTACTCCATAAGTTGTTCATATTTGACTTGAGCAGGTATTTGACCTGTTCAATCTCTTCATAAATGATCTTGTT
>NW_010192184.1:0-223 GCF_000695765.1 Mesitornis unicolor
TGCGCAGCGCCAGCCGCCGCGACCCGACGGGGCGCGAAGCCCCGACGCCGGTTAAGTGCTCTGGACCGGGCCCACCTCTCCGGTTTCAGACGCTTTCCCTCCCGTTTCAACTTGCTGCCCTGCAGCAACCCTGGTACCGCTAATGATGCGTCCTGCAAGCCGGGGCACCCCTTGAGGCTCGGAGGAGAAAGCGGCTGACGGATCTTGTTCAAAGCCCTGCCCA
>NW_010192184.1:375-9672 GCF_000695765.1 Mesitornis unicolor
CCGCGGGGTCTGGACGCGCCGCTGCCCTGTTTTTCAGGTCCGTGCCTCCCTCCGAAGATGTGTGACGACGAGGAGACCACCGCACTGGTGTGCGACAACGGCTCCAAAAAAAAGGCGGGCTTTGCCGGAGACGATGCCCCCAGGGCCGTCTTCCCGTCCATCGTTGGCCGCCCGAGGCACCAGGTAAATACGGGGGGCAGGACCGAGCTTTCCTCCTCTCTCCAGAAGTTGCCTCCACTCGCCTCTTCCCTCCTTAGTTCTTCTGTCCCAAATACCTTGCCCTTCCCTTTGCTCACTTTTTGTGGTAGGAGTAGTGACAACTTTTGAGGTCTCCTCAGTGCTTCCTTCAACTCCCCTGTTTGGTTGTCCTTTATCTCCTTTCTATCACTTTCTCCCTTTCCTCCAGCTATTTCTAACTCGCCAACTTTCCTCTTGACTCTCTCCCTGTTCCCTCTCCTAATGAGCCCAAGCCCAGCTTCCCACAAAACCGCTGCCCACTCCATGCTCTAGGCCAGATCTGCTGCTGGTGCTAGTTCAAAGGCATCTCCATTGGCTGAATCTGTGAAAGATGCAGTTTGTTTAAGGCCCTTCCCACCCATCCTGGCCAACACTTCACATACCAGACACCTTCAATTTCCTCTACTGCTATTGTCTGTCTCTAATCTTACCTTCTCACCGCTCTCTAACCCTCCTTTTCTCTGTTCCCGTGCCATTCTCCTTTTCTTTTGTCACAATTAAATCAGCACACAGAAAATATAGTACCTTTTCTCCTACAATTTCCTTCGTAAAAAAATTGTAAAGCTTTTTTTTAACTAAAATATTTGCAATTTGTATATTGTTATTGTGAATACATTACTGCTGAGGCTCCAATAGCAGTAGTAATTTTTGGCAGTATCTCCCTTCAGTAGAAAGCTTATTTCCCTCCATATCTTCTTGTTTATAAACTCTCTTCATATGTCTCTCTATCTTTACCTGCTCATGATATTGTGCAGTTTACTTTCAGGCAAACTTTTGGACCAGAAAGAAGTAATTGAAAATAACGGGTGTATTAAAAACAGGGAAAAAGCCTTTCATCTCATTAAAGGAAAAAGGATTTTATGAGAAAACTCTTCAAATTCTGTTGACTTAATATCTTAATAATGCTCATTTCTTTTCCTAAACAACATTTTTAGTGGTGTGACTGCTTGTAACTTTCATGGAAATAGCATAGATGTCTGTGTCATAGTTGTTTGAGGTCTGTGATGTTATCTTCCTCAAATAATGCTTTTCTATATTTTCTTCACTTAGGGCGTTATGGTTGGTATGGGTCAGAAAGATTCCTATGTGGGTGATGAAGCGCAGAGCAAAAGAGGTATCCTTACTTTGAAATATCCCATTGAACATGGCATCATCACCAACTGGGATGATATGGAAAAGATCTGGCACCACACTTTCTACAATGAACTCCGTGTGGCCCCTGAGGAACACCCTACCTTGCTCACAGAAGCCCCCTTGAACCCTAAGGCTAATCGTGAAAAGATGACTCAGATAATGTTTGAGACCTTCAACGTACCTGCTATGTATGTGGCGATCCAGGCTGTCCTGTCCCTGTATGCCTCTGGTCGTACAACAGGTAAAACAAAAAAATAAACACTATTTAGATTTTTCCTTCCAGGAACCCTCCTTCCTTTTCACTCCAAATAAGAGAAGAAACCCCATAACTCGTTCATATTTGCAGAAAGCTAGGTATTTTTAGTTTGAAGCAATTGATGTTAACACTAGCAGAAAAACCAGTACAAAAAGTTCTGTGGAAAGAATGTGGACCTGTCCTCACTGCTTTCACAGAAGCACTTTGGAACTGACTCCTGCTGCTTGTCGTGGCACAAACAAGGACACATAGCTGTAAAGATACTGCAGTTACACAAGTTTTACACCAGTTTAAGGTGTAAAAGATGCCCACTATTGGATCAGGAGAGTCACTATTGCAATTACACTTCTTGCTCAGTGTAGTAGCAGTGGAAGGCTGTTTGTATGGATTAGCTTAAAATATGTATGAGACAAATGTTCTATGAGAAAGTTCACACCAAACAGGAATGTCCAGGCAAGCAAAGGCAGAAGGAATGGGCAAGATCTTTATCGCTACAATAGAATAATACTACTTTATACTGCCCGAAAAGTCCTATATTTTGTTGTGTTTGCTGCCTCTTACTGTGCCTAAAGGCTCTAAGCATTTGCCTAGTGATTCCAGCTGCTCTCTGACGTTTCTCTCCCAGGTATTGTTCTTGACTCTGGCGATGGCGTCACCCACAATGTACCTATTTACGAAGGTTATGCTTTGCCTCATGCTATCATGCGTCTGGATCTGGCTGGCAGGGATCTGACTGACTACCTCATGAAGATCCTCACGGAGCGTGGCTATTCCTTTGTGACAACAGGTCAGTCCTTCAGCTTTGCCCTCCTGTGAAAATCCTCATGCCTCTCCTGGCCTGTCTTCTTCCTCTAGTATTGTGCCTCTCCAAACCTTGATTTGATTCCTCTGCATCCACAGCTGAACGTGAGATTGTTCGTGATATCAAAGAGAAACTGTGCTATGTTGCACTAGACTTTGAGAATGAAATGGCCACCGCTGCCTCTTCCTCCTCTCTGGAAAAGAGCTATGAATTGCCTGATGGTCAAGTGATCACAATTGGTAACGAACGTTTCCGCTGCCCTGAAACCTTATTCCAGCCATCCTTTATTGGTAAGTGTTCCCAGGAAATTCTCCTTTCAGTAGGAGGTATGAATGAATCAGAAGATCTAGGAGGTGTCCCACTCCTCTTCCTGCTTATCTAAATTTGGCACAAAATCAAACATAAATAAATGATGAGTTAGATCCTCTGGTTCCTGTAAGTTGTGCTTGATGTGAGCTCAGTTGGTAATTAGCTGAGCTCTGGGCTCTTGTGAGTTTTAGATTAGGTTTTAGGGTCGAAATTTTTTAGTGATAAAATGTACATTAGGGAGCTGGACTCAATGATCCTTGTGGGTCCCTTCCAACTTGAAATATTCTGTGATTCTGTGTTACTGATGGCAAGAATAGCTTTGTAAGGCTTACACTTAAATCAGTATCTGACTCCACGAAGAAGTTCCTGGGAGGGGAAAAAAATGGAGTGAAGGTGTATGTATATTTATATCCACTGTAATTAAACATTGCAATGATCAAGATGGCAAGCTTTGCTGTTTATGAGTGCAGCTGACAGATATAGCAGATGCTTGTACCCTAAGTCTTGAGCAATAAATGCAGTTGTTCATCAGCTGACATCTTGCTGTGGATCTAGTGTCAGCCCTTTCAGGAAGCACCTGTTAAAATTAATAAATTGGAATGCAACCTACAAACACTTGCTTCTTTTTCCTTACCACCAAGTACTAATCTCATGGTCATGTCTTGGTTATGTGTTGCCTTGGTATTTATAAATGGTATAGGCTGTGTTTTGAGTAGGCTGAAAAAGAAATGAAGTTAGTATTGTCTTATTTAGTTCTAATTTAACAGCTTTGATTATTTATTTAATTATTTAATTAACTTTGTTGCTGTCTTTTCCATATTCAACAAATGCTGTTTGTGAGACCCTGATGTAAACTGATACTTGTTCTCTGTTTTGTATGACTTTCTCCCATTGCCATGTACTAGATAAGTTTATCTTGTGTGTCTTCTTCTCTTACTGTGTATTTTGAGTATCTTTCTTTCGCACATGCATTATGATTTTTACCTTTTCTAACAAATATTTTTTGTTTTCCTAGCTAGTTCTGTAATTCTGGTTTTTAATGTTTTTCTATAATAATCAGTAAGTAATTTTACAACAAAATTATCATAGAAGTTCATATTAATGAGGAGAAATTTTGAGAGTTCTTTTCATGAAGACCTCTTGTGTAATTTACTGATTTGCCTTATTTCTTCTCAAGGAATGGAATCTGCTGGTATTCATGAAACTACCTACAACAGTATCATGAAGTGTGACATTGATATTCGTAAGGACCTTTATGCTAACAACGTCCTCTCAGGTGGCACGACAATGTATCCTGGCATTGCTGATCGCATGCAAAAAGAAATCACTGCACTTGCTCCTAGCACTATGAAGATCAAGGTGAGGAATTTGACCCTGTACTATAAAATGTGGGTGAGGATGGGGCAAATGGGGATGAAACTGGGATATTGGAACAACTCAAAAGTGAGGTTAACAGCTGATGGACAAATGAGAAGAAATTCCATTTAATCAGCATAATTGTATTGATTAGAAGCAAGTGTTAGAAAAGAGGAAAATATGGTTATAAATTTTCTTAAGGAGTATCACATGTATTGTACCAGCTGCTGAAGATCAATACTGTTATTATAGGAAAGTTCTTTATTTACTTAAGGAAATATCTAGTGGTTTGTTACACTGATGATATGGGTTGGTTTTTCAGAAATGTAACTGTTAAATGAGGATTTTGTTGCTGTTCTTTATCCTAGATCATTGCCCCGCCTGAGCGCAAGTACTCTGTCTGGATTGGTGGCTCCATTCTAGCATCTCTGTCCACCTTCCAGCAAATGTGGATCAGTAAACAGGAGTATGATGAAGCTGGCCCATCCATTGTCCACCGCAAGTGCTTCTAAGCACCTTTTCTCCTCAACTTACTTCCCACTCAGGATGACGACAATATGCTTCTTGGAGTCTTCTGGCAACCTTTCCTGAACTCTTCAGTCATTGTACAGTTTGTTTACACACCCGTGCAATTTATTTGTGCTTCTAATATTTATTGCTTTATAAATAAACAAGATCTGGGACTTGCAACCTACAAATTATTGTCTTTTGTTTTATTTTAAATATTCTTTGGTTAAGAAAATGAGACTAAACAACCTGCGATTTAGAAACTCTCATCAAACCTATCAATGCCTTCACTGCATGCATATCCTTCTGAGTGATGTAGGTGTGTTAGGTCATGGTTTCTATTAGTAAGAATTTATACTTTATAGTTTGAATTTTGAAACTTAAAACAAAAGAAGCATTATGTAGCAAAGCTTACAAAGAAATAGCCTTGAGGATAGACCCAGTTAATGGAAAAAGTGGAAGGAAACTTCTCATATTTACTTACTGGGTTTAGAAATGCTTCTTCTGTTGCATTTATTATGACCCAAGTATTTTAATATTAATTTATTGAAAGCCAAAGCTTCTGTAAAAGAATTATGGTAATACATTTAGAATGCAATTTATAACTAATTAGCTCAATCCTAAAGAGTCATACAATTGTTTTCTGTGGGCTATAAATATTTATGACAGAACATTAATTCAAACTGGCAGTTTACTCATCTTCCCCCATCTTTTTAAAGCCAGAGATAAAGAAGTGAAGTCTTTATTGTACTAATGCACAAGAATAAAACTTTTGCTCTGTAAACATGCAATTGTTATAACCACAATTATTTTCATATCATCATACATAGGTCTTAGGCAATTTTTAATCCTTAATCTTTGCTGTTCTTAGTTGCTATTTGACCCAGATACTGCAATCACGAATTGCTTATTTCCGTGGGCTTTTGTGGTCTTCACCA
The DNA here is from genome assembly GCF_000695765.1 of Mesitornis unicolor. Lineage (NCBI taxonomy): Eukaryota > Metazoa > Chordata > Aves > Mesitornithiformes > Mesitornithidae > Mesitornis > Mesitornis unicolor. The sequence continues at coordinate 5,915 of NW_010192184.1, forward strand.
TGACTTTTTATAACCTTGTTCTTCAATGTTTTTTCAGAAAAGTAATATCTAAAAGGTGAAGTACAGAATGACCAGTCAGAGTCATGGTTTGAAATCTGTACAGACTGCAGTTCACCTAAACCTGATTTAGGAAATCAATGAAAGCATTTATCAAGTTGCTTATGTGATTAGTTAGGCATGTGCTCAGCTGAGAGCCGTTATGGGTGTTTGAAAATATTAGATTTCATTCTAATTTTATACTCAAATGCTAATTAACCCCCCCAGATATTAATAATAATAGGCAGTTTACACAGTTGCAGGGAAACGTTTTATGTTTCTCCCACCTTATCTTCTGGAGAGGCGTTGAAACTGGCTGTTAGATGCGATCTGCAGTTAAGCAGATCTGATTTTACTCTTTGAATATGTGAAGTTGTATTTGGTATCTGTATTCAATTTACTTATCATTAGAAGACATTTTACTGAGGTGCTATTGTAATTGCCTACCAGTGGCTTGCAACTGAAATATTCAAATATTTCTAGATGGTTTTGCTTTTGGACAGAGAAGGTGGATGAAATTGTTAAATATAAATAAAATTTAAATACAAATATGGAATGTTAAAGCTTTTCTATAATTTAAACATAAATTTAAACATTTTAAACAAACATAACAATGAAATTTTAACATAAATATGCAAACTTAAACATAAATATGAAATATTTATCCTCACACTGCACAGTGTTACTGAAATGCTGCTACAAATAGGCCTTTTCACAACACATTATGTATTGACTTGTGAATCTGTTAAGGCAAAGTCACCAGCTTCCACTGTTCTTAAGAAGGTTTCCAGAGTAGGGCATCAATCTGAAGATCACATCATGGAGAAATTTTGTATGTTTTGAAAACTTGGGAACACTTACAGATTTTTGACCAACAGAAATTTAATTATCCAAACTTAAATGACATTTGGCTATGATGTTTGCATATTGTTGTACAGGACCATTGTACTTTTCTTGCTTGTTCTTGCTTGCTAATTTGAAAGATTCGGTTGGTCAGGAAGGTCATCTCAGGTATTAGTGTGAATTAATAGGGTGATAAATTGCAACTAATTGGAGATTAAAATGTTAAGCAAGTATGCAAAGGGAATGCTATGTCAGCCCCAGAAGATTCTTGACTGCCTTGCTCTGACTGATAGGTCAAGAATGGCAGGCATTGAGCTGGCACAGTACTCACGGTTGTGATGAGGAGTTCACCCTTGAGTGTGTGGGCATGAGGAGGGAACTGAAGGAAGGCACTGATTGCATGACTGACGGAAAAATTCCTTCCATAGATATTTTGGGGTTCATAATTCACAGTTTATGGAAATGGATATGAGCAGCAAGGATTGTGCAAAATAATGATATGCTTGCATATGTGTAGGACATGACTAAAAGTAGCAATGGTTTACTCTTTTTCTCTTCTTTTGCAGAAAAACTATTGTTTTAATGCAATGATCTCATATTTTATCATTGCAAAACATGTTTTCACACCCACAGTAGTGAAAACATTAATAATACAGTGAGATGGGAATTACGAGAACTATTTCTGGGAGCAAAACCAGATCTTTTAAATATGGATAATGCAACTGTCCAATTTAAAAGAAATTTAAGTGTTAAGCCACATAAACTAGGATTCAAAACATCAATAAGAGATGCCACTATTAAAGGTTACCCTCCATTTACATTTTATAAGCAGCCTTAATTACAGTGGTAAACATTTTGCATGGCAAATGAAAATGGTGGAGTGGAATGAAGAAATTAACTGTAGAGCACTTACATGATAACCAGTAAAAATATAGCAGATACTTCCTTGAAAAATAAGCTGCACCCAAACCCTGCTGTGATCATCAGTCTTCTCCTCTGAAACACCTCAGCTAATGAAGACCAACACAAATTTTGAGACTAAAGGATCGTGGCTAACCTTCATTGCTCTCAGTGAGATTCTCTTTGGATGGAAGAAGGAAACTTAACGTTTACCCAAATTTATAGATTCAAGTCTCACATTTTGAAAAGCAGTTTGGATACATAGCAAAATGTCTGTCTGCCACAATGAAGTGTGTCCTGTTGTCAGACTTTGCAGGTCCTTGTTTTTCTAAGTGTAAAACAGTGTGTAGGTCAGTCTGATGTGATTTTTAAGCTATAAAAAGAAGCTTTATTCAGTAATAAGGGCTATAAAGTGCTAAGAAATAGTAACAAACATCAGTAGGAGCTGGGACAAAATCGGCCTGTTCTAGCAGGCAGAACAACACAGCCCAGTACTTCTGCTTTTGACTGAAAGATATTGAGGTATTACCACTGTTGCCTGACCCCCAGATCTTACAGAAAACTTTCCCTGTTGACTGAGGAGCATATTGGCACTTAAGGAATATTGAGGGATAGGATTATGATTCAGAACAGTAAGCTTGTAATTTCTATGTGTGCTAAAATCTGAAAATCCTGTGATTCTGCTTTAAAATACGGATATTTTTTGTTTACATGAAATAAGGAAGTGTTTCAGAAGTCACTTGTTAGTGCTTCAAAGCTGCTTCAAAAAAATTGGTAGGGCAGTCACTGTAAATTTGATAGAGTTGTCTACTTTGCACTTGTCTTTAAAAAGGCTGTTTTAGCCAAAGCTTTAAAAAAGTCAGCCTCAGGCAAAGCACTAATACGAAAATTTTTAGCCTGAATAATTGAATTCTGTAAAGTGGTAATTTTTTTAATGTAGAATAATAAGGTTTTACACTTAAAAACATTAGGTGACTCTAAATATATGTGACAGTCAGATTAATCTACAGTAATGCCATAACAATAGGGAAAAAGAAAAATAAAAACCTCCTCTCTGCTGGTTAGATGAACTGAATATTAGACCCAGGCAGAGATTTTTCCTTTCTTCCAGTAACAGCTGAACCCAGTCCCACCCTGAAGCATCCTGTAGCAGAAGCCTCTGTCATTATCAAGACACAAAAAAAGGAAACCAAAATTATAAGATTGAGTGATTGGTAAATCTCACTCATTACACACAAGAAAGAAGCCATTCAGGCAGTTAACGTATGTCCTGGTTTCACTAAGACAGAATCATAGAATCTGTTTTCCAATGAGAAAAGCTTCATTTCTGCAAATACTATAGTACTTGATTTAGTGGAAACAAAGTTGATAAGACATTTTGTTTTACTTTTCAGCCAACACTGGTATGCAGTGATCAAGGTCTTTAGTTTTGAGTTAGCCAGGTGCCGAAGATGGGGAGCGTGAAAGCCAGGGCAGCGAACCCAAGCTGGCCAACAGAATACTGTAAAAATTTACATACTGTAAATGTCACACTCATAATAAATTGGGGAGTTTGCTGATGATAGTTATCTTTTCTTGATGGTCATCATCATTGGAGGGTCTCAACTGCTGTTCTGCTCCCGAGGCCTACACCTCTGCTCATTGCAATCACTGTACCTGCTAAGTAAAACTTTGTGTGCTTTATATTAATATTGCTATTAACACTGGGGTTTTTATTATTATTGTTTTATTAAATCTGTTTCTATTTCAACTCATAGGTCTCCTTTTCTTTTCACAATTCTGGGTAACAGAACAACTTGTCTAAATATTGACAGCGTACTACAAATTACCTGTGCTTTTTCTCCTGAGGATAATTATGATTGCTGAAACTTGCATACAGAAATGATAATTATTGGAAAAAGTTATTATGCTGTTATATAATTAAAGGATGGATTTAATTTGAGATCAAGCTGTCCTCTGTGAATAATGATAAATTTATA
>NW_010192185.1:0-11955 GCF_000695765.1 Mesitornis unicolor
TCCCTACATTTACCTAAAATATGGGTGAAATTTGCCAGGTGCATCAGTGGTGTTTTCCAGCCAGGCTGTGGATGGCTGCTGTGTTGTGGTCAGAGACCCAGAAAGCCATCCCCACATAAGTAATGGGTGACAAGAGACCGATCAATCTCTCCTTAAGCAGGTCATGCTAGCAGAAGTATGTTAGAGGGAGGTGGTCAAATGCACTTTTAATAGACTCAACTAAGGAAAAATAATGGAACTATCAAAATAATTTATATATGAAACAGGTAGTGTCTGCATTTTAATGGCTGGAAGAAAGGCAACTGAACTCTAATGGAGTCGATTTTCTCTTGCAAAAACGATTACTAAATTGCTTTCACTTTGTCAGCAAGCTAATATCTATGTGAACAGCTCAGAGTTAAGGAAGTAACAAACCATCAATTGTCAAGTGGAGAAAAACATTTCCCCCTCCCTCTCAGGTAAAGCACATTTGAAAGAGAAACACTTCTGTTCCTCTGGTAACAAGCAGCCCATCACAGGAAGGAAATACTTTATCAGAAACAACAGGGCAGGTCCATCACTCCTGGCTTCTGATCTCTAACAGCTTTGGTATCATCATAAACAAAAATAATTTTGGGTGATGGCACCACAGATCATAAGTGAATGAGAGTTTTGCCCCTGACCCTGGTTAAGCTGGAATTTAATTCTATTATGTTTAGTCTCACAGGGAGCTGAAGTGTGTTTGGAGGTAATGGGCACAGTACCTTCTCTGACATCTGAAGTCCTTGAGTAAAGAGTGAGTCTCTTGCCAGAGAAGAGGTTTAAGCAAATTAACAGTCAGTAGCATAAATAATACTTTAGTTTGGAAGTACAACTACAGCACAGAGCGAGCACTGCACGGAGAGCCATGAGTGAAGGCCGGGCAGCCAGCAGCAGAGACACCTCCTCGGGCAGACGGGCCCCTCATTCCTTCACTGATCAACGTGGGGACAAGCACGACGCAACCCCAGCCAGGCTGTGTTTGGGAGTCAGCTCTGCCTTTGTACAGTGTGTGCCACGCCACACAGGCATTCCTCCTCTGTCAGCGGCATTTTGGGCTTCCCGACACGTGGGTGCACTGTGCCAAATACATACAACTTCTGTGCAGGCTGGATTAATTAATTCTGCTGGCCTAGTGACCTATTAGAGAACAGAAAAGCCAAGAAGCAGAAGCTCAAAGCCCCAATTCCTGTATCATTCTCATTTATTTGACCACATTTCCTGCACATCCCGGTCAAAGGGAGATTCTCTGCCTTGTATCAGCAGAGATACACTTGGAACAGCTGCTGAAATGGGTCTTGGGTATATCTGTGCAACAACAATGCAAATGTCTCAAGCCCCGTGACAGTAAAAGTACACCATATATTTTCATTTTCTAAACCTGCCACCAACCAATACAAAGAAACGAATCATGGCAATATTTTAAAACAAGCAGCATCAGGCCAGGTAACATAATATATTACGCAACTTATACACCAGGTGGTGTAAGCATTACAACTACGTTTTGATAAACAGCAGAACTCTAAAAATGAAACAATTATGTCACTTCCACTAATTTACGGGCAATAATAGAGTTCCATGTGCAGATGAGCTAGCAAATGCCATCATATAATTTTTAAATTACATTGGCATAATTTTTCTTTCACACACACCTGACCCTCAAGGAAGATTTGCATGTAAAAAGGTCAAAGAAGTAGCAAACGCATTTCTCAGTTCCCAGTTTTATTACACTGAAGTAGCACAAAGAGCAATTAGAAATATTAACTACTCAGCAAGGCCGAAATCAGCTTCATCTACACGAGCTGACAGGAGCACATCCCACCCCGCTGATGCTGCCGTCAGCCACAATGCCTTGCTAGTGGGAATCAGTCTGTGGGGCTGAAGTTGCGACCTTCAAGCCAGGGGACACGGCACAGACCCCTGTTGCCACCAGTACTCACCATCTCCTCAACGATGTGGAGAAAAAGCCACTGGGCCAGTCACTCCGGGCAATCTGCGAGGTTGTGAACTCACAACTTGAGCTTGCAGGTCCTTTAATGAACCGTCTCAATAACACCCCAAAGTTAAAACCAATTCACTCCTGTTGTGATCCTTGCGTAAAGACGAGGAAGGCAGGATGCAGAAGCCTATAACGCAGGGCTACGTGAACATCTGAGGAGAAATTCCTATGTGGAGCATGACCCAAGCTTTGTTTCCAGTTACTACATAACAGTTGCCGTGAGATTGCCCTAGGCTGATCTAGGTTTTCTGTTCTGCTCCAGAATTAACAGAGCTCTCAGTGTCATTAAAAATAATATCTTACTCGAGTGCTTTGTTCTGCAAGTCTGAGCTGTCAGAAAACTAAGGAGTTCAGTACAGGCACTGACACAAAACAGGATGATGTTCTGTGCTGGAAAACCCCTTTGGGCAAGAAGCACATCAATAGGTGGTAGACAGCAAAAAACCTGTGCTGGTGATGATGTGCTACTGCACAAAGCAAGCAAGGAGATCTGGCAAAACAGGTGTCTGAGAGTTATTCCAGACCAAGGCTACCAAAACACTCACCTGGCAACACCCATCAGCAATATCGCACCAGAAAAGAGGACTGCAGGAAGGCAGAGCTATTCACCAAAGTGGGGAGCATCATACAAGCTGTTCAAAATCTCAGGGATGGAAGAGGCAACCAGCAGTCATTAAACAAAATGGGTAGAAATATCAGTTTACAGCTCCTGAGCAAAACTGAGGATTCTGAACCTAGCTGCGGTCTCGGTGTTTATGTATAGCTGCGAGAGCTCTTGAGATACAAAATGTTAGAAAGTCACCTAAGCACAGCTGCTGAGACCCAACAAATCCTCTGGCAGTAGCTTGTCTCTGTATCAGCCAACAACCAATGTTGAACACAAAGAGGATCCCATTTGAGCCAATGGCAAGTACCAAGTAAGGCATGTTACCTTAAAGCTCGTCCATTACCAGCTAAGTTGTACAACTTCGCATTTACTGAGGACCAAGGGATGGTGTAAGTGTTACTATGGCATATACTGACCTAATGCCCAGAAACATCACCAAATGTGGGGACCTGATCCCCACAAAACCAGCAGGCAACTCTGCCCAGGGCACAGAAGAGAAGAGCTCTGAAGATAAGGAAACATGAACTTCATCTCGCTTTCACTTCCCCAGCAAAGCTGTGTGGGAGGACAGGCATTGTTCAAGCACAGAGCTGAGGAGGAAAGCAGAAAAAACCCAACAACCAAAAGCCAGAGATGGTAACTTCATTGAGGATTCATAAGGCATAACAGTACTAAACAATTTTTTTCTTTTATATTTGATGCTTTTATAGCATTAAATTCATTTAGAAGACTGAAAGACATAATACTTTGCACTTTCTAGATAAAAGCACTATTGTAATCATGCGGAAGATGTTGAAGGGCTTTATTCTGTCAAAAATACCAGCACCAGGCTTCAGCAGAGAAGCCCTGACACACTGTGAGATCCAGCTCCGAATCAGAGCAGCCGATTCATTCAGAAACAAGGGTGCTGCACTCCTCTTCATCCTCCACACCACGCCACAGCAGCCCACTGAGAACCAAGTACATTCTGCTACTGATGGGTCAAGCGAGATAAAACCACTTCATTCAACAGCTTACAGAAAGGGTCACTTCCCACCAAGCTCCAAAAGAGCTGGGAGGCTTCAGTGACAACACCTAAGAGTGTGACTGGGAGGGCAGGGGAAAAACAGCTGGAAGAACAGGGCTTCATTCCTGAGAACTAGAGATATTTTGGTAGCTTGCTCATTATATTAATATGCAGATTTGAAACACAACACGAAAAACAAGACCCAGGAAAAGCAAGAGCTTACATCAAAGCCAAGTACGCCATGCAGCTTGTTCCCAGGAGAGAAACAGAGGTAGCACCTCACAGGTCTGAATCTTAACATAGAACAGGAAAAATACAGAATGAGCTCCTTTAGAGGAATGACTGAAATACACAAAAAAGCTGGAATTTCAATCTTAAAGTTATTTAAGATATAACATTATAAAAAGTTCTGATAAACATCTTAAAATACGTATTGCTCCCACTTGGTACTATTTAACATCAAATGAATTCTTTTCACAGTACAGTTATGAGAGGTAACAGCTGTGTGAGTTACTCAGATTCCTGCTTTCATATTACTTTGGGAAAAGTGAAACTAGCCTAGTATTGCCAACTGTCACAGGTTTTCCTTGCAAGTCTTTTAGTATCTTGTGTCTTGGGTTTCTAAATCCCAGCTCTTTGAGACAGTAGGTCTCAGGGCTGCAGATGAAAGATGAAGAATACATCTCGTAAACGCTTCAAAAGACAAAGCAAAATATAAGCAAACCATATCTATAAAGCAGGGTGTATTATATTTCTGAGGCACTTGACTCGTGGTTCTAAAAGGCTCTAAAGGCCAATGACTTTGCACTCAAAAACTTCAATGAGAGATTATTAAAAAGCTCGACATCCAGAGCAGTTAAAATATAAGGAAAGGGTTGAAGCTTTGTATTTGACACCATCCTTTCACCACAGAATTGTTTGCAGATGTCCCCAGAATAACACACCGTACTCCCCAAAGCCAGCATTTCAGGTTGCAGGGTTCCGCAGTGCTGCTCTGCCCCGAACAAAACCTGCACGTCTCAGCTGTGTCAAATCTCAGGAGAGGCCAGGTGGCAGGGAACGAGCCCCCAGCACTCCTGTACCTTGCATTGTGAGCAAGCCGTGGTGCCCCATCCCTTTCCATTACGATGCAAAGTAGGATCCATAGTCTGGAAAAGCCAAGTCAGTCTCTGGGATGAACCAGATCAGTGCAAATTTCTCCTATAACATTACAGATGTTTGCTCAAACAGGTAATAAACAAGTTTTTAATACCATAGGATGGTAAGTGATCGTTCACAGCAGAGCCTGCAGCCGCCAGCTGGGAGCTAGAGCATCCCACAGCACAGGGACATTCTGACCCAAGAGAGCTGCTGGTGCCAAGAGACATCATTTGCATTGGAAACCCTTTTTAGGTTTTTTTCTAAACATCTACAGAGCACATTACATAGCCAAAGTACATAAAAACTTAGTACATAACACAGTTTGTAGGACAAACATTCCTAAAACAGGATTTTTTTGACATTCACAAGCCTTTTGCCCACAGATGTGTGTGTCAGCTGAACAAATTTCCTCACTAGTGAGAAGACTCCGGATTGGAACCACTTTGGGGAGGGAATTAAGCTCTGCTGCCGGCATCACAACACAAATTTAAGTCAAAGGCCTAAAAAATAATAAAACATTATTGGCCCACAGAAAAAGGCAAATCCAGACATCCTAATTGGAAACACTTGGTTATTTTTTAAACATCTACAGAGCACAGTACATAGCCAAAGCACATAAAAACTTAGTACATACACAGTTTGTACGACAAACATTCCTAAAACAGGATTTTTTTGACATTCACAAGCCTTTTGCCCACAGATGTGTGTGTCAGCTGAACAAATTTCCTCACTAGTGAGAGGACTCCAGATTGGAACCACTTTGGGGAGGGAATTAAGCTCTGCTGCCGGCATCACAACACAAATTTAAGTCAAAGGCCTAAAAAATAATAAAACATTATTGGCCCACAGAAAAAGGCAAATCCAGACATCCTAACCTTCTGCCCTTCAGGCCCACCAAGATCAGCTGGCTGCACTGACCCCCAGGCTGACCCCACGAGCAGGCAGAACCACACTGGTTTACCCCAGCAGGCCATGCTGCCTCAGCACGCGTTCCCCAGAGGTGAGCAGCCCATTGAATAACTCTTTTCCTACATTTTTGTGAAGACAGAGGCTCTCAATGTTACAAAATACACACAAATAATACACGAGCAAAGCTATCACCCTAAGCAGTTTCTCTGGAAAAGACAACGGCATGAAAGACTTCTATAAACATCCTCTTACCTCTTTTCTTCCTTGGATAAATGTTATTGAGATCTCTTTATCTATACAAACAGCATGTTTGCTCTGATGTACTTCACAGGGAGCTATCAAGAACAAAGCCACGCTTTCCCAGGTGTGCCTGGTGTGCTGATTTTTAAGAGCTTGACACTGATTTTTGAGTAACAGCTGCTGTGCACTTAAGCCTCTTCCTCTCTTTCCCCCGACACTTCAACACACCTCCCTTGCAGAGCAGATACAGTGATAGCAACAAGCTGTCCAGGAACTCCTCCTTGACGTGCATCCCTCATCTTAGGAGACTTTTTTTGCTGCTTGTGGGATCTTCCACAGAATACCAAGCTCTGCACTTGCACTGTTTTGTGAGATCTGGCATCTTAGCCTGTACATCTTAGCGTGACCAGCAGGGCCAGGGAGGTGATCATCCCCCTGTACTCGGCACTGGTGAGGCCGCACCTCGAGTCCTGTGTTCAGTTCTGGGCCCCTCACTATCAGAAGGCTGTGGAGATTCTGGAGCGTGTTCAGAGAAGAGCCACAAGGATGGTGAGGGCTCTGGAGAACAAGCCTGATGAGGAGCGGCTGAGGGAACTGGGCTTGTTTAGCCTGGAGAAGAGAAGGCTGAGGGGAGACCTCAGCACCACCTCCAACTGCCTCAAGGGAGCTTGGAGAGAGGTGGGTGCTGGTCTCTTCTCCCAGGTGATGGGGGATAGAACAAGGGGAAACGGCACCAAGCTGTGCCAAGGGAGGTTCAGGTTAGAGATGAGGAGGAAGTTCTTTACTGAGAGGGTCGTCAGAAGCTGGAACAGGCTGCCCAGGGAGGTGGTGGAGTCACCATCCCTGGATGTGTTTAAAGAGCGGGTAGATGAGGTACTTAAGGATATGGTTTAGTGGGTAGACAGGAGCGGTTGGACGTGATGATCTCAGAGGGCTTTTCCAACCAAGTGATTCTGTGATTCTGTGATCTAAGAACAGACCCTGCCTGGGCTCTACCAGAATGGCTTGCCACTGAAAACCAAAATTTACCACCCAATTTACCACCATCCAGCTCAGGCTGGAAGGTAATAAGCTTCTTCTCTCTGTGTGTACATATACATGTAAACTCATGCACTATATCTATCTCAACCCATTTGTCAGTAATAAATAACTTGGTAATGTTTTTATTTTCCTAAAAAAAATCCAGGGGAGGGGGGAAAATTAAAAAGAATAAAAACAGATAGCTGGGTTTTGGGCATTTCCTCTATTACAATGGCTACCTCAAATCTCTGTTATCTGGGAAAGGACCTTCCTAACCTGGAAGAGGTTTTGCGCAGAATTCAGAGCTGAGCACCATCTTCCTACATGACTGAAAATAGTATCTTCTACCCTTTCTTTTCCCAGTGACAGCTGCATCCTGGGGTACCACCAGGTTCTTTGCAAACCAAATGCAGCACAGCTGCTATGATTTATCTTCACAGCTCATAGCTTAGAGTTACAGACACAAAACACATATAACAAGGGAACATCTCCACTGTATGTTCCTCCTGCTCCTGCCCACCCCAGCCCTTGCACTGACACAGAGGAGATGCCTACATCTGAAAGGAGATCAGTCCTCGAGTGTCCAGCCACGTTGTTGTATCCAACAACTTCATTACAGAGAAACAAGCTGGGAAATTGCAGATAAAAGGCACTTCTGTACCTGTACTAGTGTGGGTTTAACTCATGTTACTAGTAGTTACCTAGTAGTTATGTTTTACTTTAGTTTTCTGTGTCTTCTGCAGGATTTGGGGTTCTTCAAAATGCAGAAACTGAGGCTAAGAAGTGCACAAGCTGTTACCGTAAATCCATCTTGACACCTCTGATAAATTCTGGCTCTGTAGCTATCCTGTTTACTTGTTTTGTATGTAAATGGTAAGACGCAATGAAGAGAATATTTATTACTAGAGTTGGTTGGGAATAGTTCCACAGATGTGTTAAGTAAATACAGAAACATTTTTGCGGGTAAAAATGTTGAGGAAAAATGTCATTTTTACAGTCTGGAAACAAAAATAATCCCAAAGTTTGAAATTACTTTTTCAGCAAGTAAGTAGCAGCAAAAAAAGGTCGTATTAAAAATTATATAGATATCAAAGTTTTCAAGGTGTCAAAATAACCCAAATTGACCCAAACCTATTCGTGTTGAGATTTTTGACATTTCTACACTTTCTGAGATTTCACACAGGGAAAAAAAATGGACTCCTGAATCACAGTTGTGGGCTAGAAAGGCTGTTTTCCACCTAGCACTGGTTATGTGCTATGTCTTAGGCTGGCAGTGAAAGAGAGAGAGAGACACTATGTTACTCTCTGGATCTAACAACTTCTTCTATCATGCTAAGATAAAAATGTGTGAACGTCAACCACATGGAATACAAGTTCTTTGTTTTTCTTTTCCTAATGAACTCTGCAAAGAATACAACATAATTATGCCTTCAAAAGAAACTACTACACTACCAGAGATACTAAAAAAGCTCTGTTCTTTGGCTGGCACCCATCTCTGCAAATGCTGTCACAACAGTCTCCAAACTGTCACTTCAGCAACTGCCCCTCACAGGAAAAACATATTTCTTCTAATTAGACTAAATTCTAACTCCATGTTTGAAGAGTATAATTCGATCTTTTCTCTAGAAACTCATTAACCACTTGAGTTGAATTATTAACATTTACTTTAAAAACTCACTGAATTAACTACCAATTGTGTGAGTGCAGTTACTACTTTAGCGAGACGATGCTTATTGCTGTGGTGCATGGGCATGTCACCAGGAGAGGTGGTGTGGTCCATGTCCACCTAAGACACTCCTCTGAATGGCAAAAAGGTGTAGTTTTACCCCTCTGGGCCTGCCACTGGTTCACTGGATGACTTGGGGCAGGTTAACTCCCTTTCTGAATCTATTTAGGATGGTCAGGCCATTAATAGTTCAGAGCAGAGACTTCTCATTCCCTTTCGGCTCCTTCAGTCTCACCATGCTTAGTAAAGCACCCGGTACAGTAACACACCAAGCTCATCATTGCAACCATAACCTCTGGCAAGAAAGGAAGGTATCAGTACTGATGCTCCTGATGTTGTGTCTGGTAAAGTGAAAAGAAGATGTAAAAATTCGAGCCTAGATAGGCCTTAATGCCAGGGTCACTCATGCTGGGGCTCCCACAGGGCCTGGAGCAGCAAAAAACCTACTTGGTCTTCTGGGATAAAACTGAATGATACTGATTCCTCAATGGGAAACTTTCAAAGAAGTAGAAATCCATTACTTATTCACTAACAAACAGGTTTTCAATCAGCATTGCAAACGCTGAATGCGCGCACACACACTTCCACTTGGCCTCGGTTATAAAACACAGTGATTTACAAATTCAGGACACAGTGGGGTGATGCAGATTACAGGAAACTTCTTTTCACCAGAGAGCCATTTTCTCACAAAAGCTCCAACAAACAAAAAGCAAAAAGGAACAAACAAACAAATCCCAAACAACTAACTGCTTTTTATTGTTTAAATCAGGCGAGCACATGTGTTCAATACCTCTCTTAAAAATAAAGAGGTGCAAGGTTCCATGGGGGTTTTTTTTTCGTCTCATGGGGACCAGTCCTCATAACAGCTATGGGTGAGTAGCTCCCTGTTAAGGATTTCCCCAGCCCCTTTCACTTCTGCAGTTGGTATTTGCTGCAGTGTTTTGGATAAGCAGAAATGTGTGAAAATCCCCAGGAAACTGAAGGGCTCCAGCAGCAGCTCTCTGGTATTTGGATACCAACTCCAAGAGCAAAGGGATGTAACAAAAGTTCCTTTTTTTGTGTTGCCAGATTTGATGCACTTAAGCAGCCTTAAAAAAATCCGTGATATAAAGGAGCTAGCTGAAAAATAAACCTTTCCAAGTTCCCAGTGTCATAAAGTATTTTCAGATCAATAAAGGCATAAACTTACGCAAGAACTTCTACATAAACCGTATTATGAGTCTGCATAAGACTCAGGTGCTTTTGTTATTTCTGCATTTGGCAGATTCAGGCATAACAATTCCTGAAGTCCTTCAGCTTTTACAAACAGCTATGACTGACAGCCTCTAAATGCTCTGCTTTTCATAACAACCATGATTGACAGCCCCTTGGTGTATAGCCCAGTCAGCCTAACAATGTTATTGTTCTCTGATAATTACCTGATAATTTTTTTTAATGTGTTGCTGATAGTTATGGTTCAACTAAGTAAGAGTCCTCAGAACTTTTCAAGAGTTTATTTAACTTGCCTTGATTTTGGGCTGCCTTTCTGTGAGCCTGACTCTGTAGCAGCGCAGCATTTGCAGACAGGAGTGCCCAAGGTGCCTTGGCTGTGGATCTGCCTGTAATTGATGCTTTCCCTGGAAAACAGAACACACTAAAGCCCAAACATGTGACAATTCATGTGTCATTTTGGCATATATCACTCACACAGTTTTTGTACAAAGGGAAGTGTTTCTTAACTTGATAGTCCCTGGAGCATAAGAAGATAGCTAGCGGTTTGTACGCATCCGGGGCCAGAGCCTTGCGTAGGACGCACGCCTGGAGCTCAGCTCAGTTCAGCACACTTTATCACTTCCAAGCTGCTCAAGATGACAGCTGGTTTGACTTCTGTGGAAAGCGATCACTGAGATTTTTCTGTCTTACAGAAAGATCATCCTCCAGAACGCTCAGCCAGCGGACTGGCTTGTGTGAGGCACTTGCAGAAAATCATGACCCAGTAATGTATTTTCCGTTACCTATAAAAAAAAGAATTAACCATGTTCTTTTTATGTGAAGTGAGTCAACTGTAGCACTGTACACTAGAGAATGGCAATCCTAGTTAGAAAATACTCCACCCTTTCACCCTTATAATAGGCATAGATCCAAGCTGGCGTTCTTCTGAAATTTGAAAGCACACATTTTTCACCTCTGTCTTGATTTTCAGATAGGATGGAAGCAGGCTGGGTGGAGAAATGAAAACCCACACTGTCTCCGATTCCCAGCTGAGGTAGGCTCAAGAATCTCCTGGATTTTTGCACACCTGTAAAACTGAACTTGGCAAAGAAGCTTGAAGTTGAACAAAACATTACTCGCACATCAAAGTAGCACTGGGGATGAACCTTAGTCTGGGTGGCTAGTTTGTCGATTACAAACCACACCACCTATTTTGGAAACTATTTTCCTTGAGTGTGGAAGAAATTATAAAACCCACCGACCTTGCAAGAAAGGTTAAAAAAAGAGATTTCTCTCAGAAAGATGTTAAAAAGATATTATTATATTACATTTAGTTACTCTTTGGAGGACCAATAAAAGAAAAAAAGCCCTTGAAGAAGAAAGCACACTCAGTCTGGGTCTTTCCAAATGCTTCCAGTTCCGCACTTGGGTGCTGAAAACAGTCAGTAGGTATGGGAAGAAGAAAAGTGAGTGCCCTTCTGGGACTTGGCTTTTTGATAGCAGAACTGTGGACCTTGAGCACAGTGTTGTAGGTCACCTGTTTGGTGGCCTTTTCAGGAACTGGTCTAAAATGTGAACTCTGCACCAACGTGCAATATGCATCACCAAACACATTACAGATCCAGGGCTTGGATTTGGATACATAACACTGGAATATAAAGATTTTTGTTCACATTTACTGCAAATGAAAGCAAGTACACAATGCACAGATTGTATGGCCAAATGGGCTAATTCTGTTCATAAACATTTGTTCACACAGATTTAGAGGCTACGTTGGGGCCAATTGAACAGTTGGGCCTTTGTTCTTTGGTAATTTGCTTTCCAGTACTTCTGAATTTTACTAATGTATTTATAGAACCGGCCACTTCAGTAATGTATTATCTACAGCCCTGACCCCAACCTCCAATTATCCACAGAGCTGGTTCTGCCATCGAATATTTTTCCCATACTGTAAACATATCGGCCATTTTACAAAATGGTTTTGGGTTGATAAACTGTGTACAGGACGGCAGTGATGCAATGATTCCTTGCAATGACAGTGCACTGCCTCACTACAGACTGAGGAAACTACTCACAGAATCACAGAATCCCAGACCGTT
>NW_010192186.1:0-16529 GCF_000695765.1 Mesitornis unicolor
GCGGCTGGCTGCCCGCCGCCCTTCGGTGACCCGGGCGAGATGCGGGAGGGCTTCCTGTGCCCGCTCTGCCTGAAGGATCTCCAGTCCTTCTACCAACTCCAGGCGCACTACGAAGAGGAGCACTCGAGCGAGGACAGAGATGTCAGAGGGCAGCTCAAAAGTAAGGGCCCGGCAGTCTCTTAATGCACCCGTTACTGCCGCGGGAGGGTCCCCACGCAGAAGCCGCTTTGCCACGAGTTCCCGGTGTCTGAGGACCCTGGAACAGTTTAAGGGAGTTGCAGTGATGTGCGGGGCCCTGCTGTTCTGTGAGTCACCTTAGGCCAAGGCATAGTTATTACAGTATTTCTGATATTTTCAGTAAGTAAATTCTAAAGCAGGCACTTAAAGGACATCGCTCTTTAAATGTTTGATTTTATACATGTTTTTGGCCTTTCAGAGGTTTTTTGTTTGTCTTTATCTGAAAACTCTGATTTATACTGTTGCCCAGACATTCCCAAGCACTACTTGAAGGTCCTCCAGCATGTGGGGAATTTCTGGTACTGGCCAGGTACCAATTCATTATTCCCTTGTTTTGACAGCTGGTAAAGCTGTAGTTGCAGTTAAAGTTACGAAAAGTTGTCGGGAAAGGTGGAAAAGCATGTGGGTGGTGGAGCTGGCTGTAGATGCTGGGAGTGTCTCAGGGTTGTAGTACTTGTTACCAACTTCTGCTGGTGTTTGAAAAATCCCTTTGGATTCTGTTTAGTTTACCCTTTTTTATCCCACTTGCATACACAGTGTCATTTTACAGTGAGAGAGAAATGTGCCAAACCTGGTGATAATTCTGTGTTCCCTGCAAAAATATTTCTGGTTTTGTTTTATTATGCTAGAGATAGTGGCCTGGTAGTCTTGAATTATTCTCTTCCCCCAGCTCCTTTTTTTTTTTCCTCCTTGAGACTGATGATGGTTACCACAAAAGTCTATTCTCAGTGCAAAGTTTGTGTTTTTAACAAGCCTGTCTTAAGGGTAGCACAGTTGAATATTTAGTGAGTCTTTAAGTTGCTTTCCATCAATCTGGCTGCTGCTTGGCTCTTGACACTGCTCCTCTTGGGCAGTGAAGGCAGCCTGGTCAGTCACATTCTCACTGTGGGTACAGGGCTGCAGAACATGTTAAATATAAACTTGTCATCAAGGAAAAAGACTTGTGCTAAAAGATGAGGAATATCCTGTGCTTGTTTTATGTGACCGGTATTCAGTGACTACCTGCCACATTTGATAACTTGGGTTTATCTTTTTTCAGTTCTAGTCCAGAAGGCCAAAAGAGCAAAGAAGAAATTGCTGAGACAAGAAGGAGATGACAGAACGGATTCTGGATCTCAGGAACGATACGAGTCATTCAGCTATGGTGGAGTAGACCCATACATGTGGGAGCCCCAGGAAGTAGGTAGGAGAGCTAGAAAGCGATGTGCAGTGGGGATAACTGTTCTTTTAATCTTAACTGGGAAAGTGCTACAGTATTGCTGAAATTGTAGAGTTGTGGCGGTATTGCGTTTGATTTGCTGTCACATGGGGTTATGGTTTTCGTATTGATTTTGTGCAGCCTGCCTGCATTGTGTGGGGTGATGGGGAGAATGTAGATAATGAAAAAAAAAAGTGTGCAACCAGTGCCCCAACTAACCTTGAGAGTAGGATAGGTATGTGTCATGTAGTCGTGCCTGAGCTGTTGGGGACTGCAGGATGCGTTTACCTCTGTGCATCTGGCTTTATTGAGGCGTTCTGCAACCCTCAGAAACAAACAACCCCAACCAAACAAGCAAAAAGCCCCACAAAACAAACAAACAAAAGAAACCAACCCTAAACCCACTCCTCTGAATATAAATCTGCATTTGTAAAATTTCAAGGATAAGTTGACTGAGCTGGTAATTACAAATACTGGTATTGGAAATTGCCTCTCACTGTTGCTGAAATATGGTTATTTTCAGGGGGAGGAGGCAGCACTCTAGTGGATCCTGGGAACGTTTCTCCTGTGGTGCTGACAGGCTAAGACTTAGTCCTTTGCATCTGCAGAGTCTGAGTTCTGTAGATTTGACTTTTGACTTCGTAACTATTTTAGCAGCAATCATAGTATAAATATTAGCTAAGAATAAATTTAGGCAGTGAACTAGCAGAAAGTTTCTGAACTTCAGAGAAGTGAGAACTGTTTTCTGATCAGAGTGGAGAAAACAAACCTTATGGATTTTAGGATGGCCTTTGGTGGGTTTGTTAAAGGTACTTCGTCATGTCTCCAAAGCAGTGGCTGAATTCAGGTATCCAGAGAGGCCTTTTCATTCCTATGAATTCAGATTCGTAGGTTTTTTTGGTTATTTCATTAGCATGGACACGGGAGATTCTTACACTTGCATAGGTGGTATTGAAAAGCGACATCTGACTTTGTGTTCTATCAGTCAGAAGAAAGATAATTTTTCTTATTTTGTAAGAAATAACAAACTGTAACTTTGATATTTTTTTTAATGCCTGGCTCATGATAGATGTGAAAGGATCAAAGCTTAAACTTGAAGCTAACATCCCAGAGCAGGAATTGTACAGATCTTAAATATATGCTGTATTGTTCTTTTGTATACTGGGTGATCAATTTTCTGTAAACCTGAACTGTCATCAGGGATTTTGATTCAGATCCCTAAAGGTGGAAGGATGATCTGAAAGCAGAATTGCTGTTGCATAGACCTCCAGTAATCATTGGATTTGCCTCTTCCCTTTGTTCAATGTGTAGCCAAGAAATGAAAGGGAGTTGGTTTTGAGAATACTGCTGGTTGATAATAGCTTGCCAGATGTAACTGAGGGTTGAAGAGGAGGTGGGGAAATTTGATGCAGATGTTCTCTTTAGCTTAGTGTCTGTTGTTTTCTTTGGTAGCAATAAAACACTCATTACTGCTAGCCTGGTGATTAGGCTTTAACCTGCCTGTATTGTGTAAAGCCGCACTGTGGAAAATGTGGGATTCCAAGGTATCTTTAAAATTCAATTTGAATGTGAGAAATAGGTGGTGAAGAGACAGCTGTCTTTCAAAAGGCACTTAAATCTATACAGAACACTTGTGTGAATATGAAAACTTTCTCCTGTCTCTCTCCAGGTGCTATGAGAAGCCATCTTTCTGATTTCAAGAAGCACCGAGCAGCCAGGATTGATCACTATGTAGTTGAAGTCAATAAGTTAATAATCAGGTTAGAAAAGGTAAATTTGCAGCTTTTTAATATTCCAGCCTTCTGAATGCCTCCTAGATTTAAAAAATCATATTTATTATGAAGTGTGCCCATTTATCTAGCAGTGCACTTTATAAAGGATACTAAACTATGGGTCTCTTTGCACATTACTGTTTTCCTTTTTTATCTCTGAGCACTGTGCTTAGCCTGACCCTGGACCATGGATATGATTTCTGTTTCTGTGCACTGTTTTCGAGCTGAAGGTGTTACTTCCATGTGCTTCAAGAGTCATCTGTTTTCCTGTATATTTTTTCCATCTTTTACTTTACTGAATTTCTCCCTAATGTTTTATTGTGA
This sequence comes from Mesitornis unicolor, assembly GCF_000695765.1. Taxonomy (NCBI): domain Eukaryota; kingdom Metazoa; phylum Chordata; class Aves; order Mesitornithiformes; family Mesitornithidae; genus Mesitornis; species Mesitornis unicolor. Next base: position 3,532 of record NW_010192186.1, read on the forward strand.
TTCTTCAAAATCTATGATATACTTACATTTTGGCTCGGATGCAGTAATATTGGACATAGTATAAATTGTCTAAAATGCTCTGATTTGTACAGGTTTGGCAGTCTTTGTTTAGCACTACTTGTGCGAATGTGGCATTAGAAGTAAATAGGAAAGTTGCAGGAATCTGGTGTAGAACAGGCTGAGACTCCTATTTCTTAAAAATGCCAGGTTTCTTTTTCTTGTTGGGCTGGGTTGTGTTGGGTTTTTTTCCTTGCAAAAGTACAGTTTTCTTGAATGTATTGTTTATCTTCTACTAGCTTACATCGTTTGACAGAGCAAACACTGAGTCAGCTAAAATAAGAGGTTGGTATGAGCTTACCTCAGTCTATTTGCCCTGTGGTTTAACCAGCTGAGGAATTAATTGAATGAGTATCTTAAGCCATATGTATCCCTCCCTTCTTGCCCAAATGCAGCTATAGAGAAGTCTGTTGTGCCTTGGGTCAGTGATCAGGATGTTCCGTTCTGCCCAGACTGTGGCAGTAAATTCAGTATCCGAAACCGACGTCACCACTGCCGCCTTTGTGGGTCTATCATGTGCAAGAAGTGCATGGAACTTGTCAGTCTTCCTTTTGCCTGTGAGTACCGTGCATGTTGTTAATTCCTCCTTTCCTTAGCTCCCTCAGACTGCATCCCGGCTTTTTGTCGTAAGAAAAAAGCTGCTGGTGGTAATATTCTGCCTGTGCAGGAAACTTGGACCTTAATGTGTCATTCGGTTTCATGCAGACACTTGTCTGTGGAACAGAGTGAGAAGGGTGATTTCTCCATTCTTTGTCTCTGCTCCTTCAGATTTGGAGGTGTTACGTAACACTGGACAACTTGCTAGAAGTAGTAGTAGTATATACTACTAGTAAATATAAATATTTAGTGTCTTATTCTACCGAGTACTGTAACTATGAAGGTATTAACATTAGGAGTTATAACTGCCAAGGTTCTTGACATTTAAAACTACTGTGGATATTTCCAGTTTTGCCTGTGGTTGTCTAAATGCTGACATTAAGGAAATTCATCCACAAGCCTTTAAGAAACCCTTTGAATTTTAATTTCCTCCTTTTTTTCAGGAGACCATATTTTCTGTGGAAATAAATGACATTAATTTTGCTGTTTGGGGCGTTCAAGCACAAAACACGGGCAGCATTAACATACGTGTTCTTCCACATGCTGTTCTGTAACACTGCGAGCTCCAACATGAGAATGCTTCTTGGCATAAGCAAAGCAGGTGCTTCTCAGCAGTCTGCTCTCTTGCTGCTTTTGAAATGGAGCAGGCTCTGCAGTCAAGACCCAAATTCTGACTTGCGGTCTTGGTTGTCGTGGGTTCTTTGCATGTCTTTCAGCAGACTGTTTCAACTTCGTTTTCTAATGTTACCTGAATGTAAAGTTAAAGTGCAGTTCATTTGTTTTGGCTTCTCCAGTGACTGTGAAATTACCTGTGTATAATTTTTAGGCAAACTCACTAGTGCCAGCAAAGAGGCCTTGGGTTCTCACACTAGCCCAAACTCCTCACCTAACAGTGTCCATGGCTCCCGCCGTGGCAGCATCAGCAGCATAAGCAGTGTGAGCTCAGTTCTGGATGAGAAGGATGATGACCGAATCCGTTGCTGTCGGCACTGCAAAGATACCCTGCTGAAAAGAGAACAACAGATTGATGAGAAAGAATACACTCCAGAGATTGTGAAACTCTATGAGGTAAATCAGACTCTTTACTGCTTCGTTCTGTGTAGATACCTGCAGTTGTCAGTACTTGACATTTGGCTCGTTACCTCATGTCCAGTCTCTCACTTTGACTTAATTCTTGCTTGTGTTAGAATAGACTCTGAGTGTTTGTCACATAACAAAGATGTATCTGAAGTGATGGAGCCAGTTGCCCTATAGTATTTATATCCCTATGATAACTTCAAACATAATTTTAAGGTACATATTCTCATCATCTGGAACTATCACTCTGACATGCCTCTCTTAAAATTGTGAACTATGTAAGCGGGGGTTCCTCAGAACAGTTCTTGTTTAAACCAGTGATATGCTGTGCACTTTGCTAATGGGCTGCACTGGAACTGTAGGACTCAGGGTTGTCTGCATTGTTTGTCCTCACACTGATGGCAGATGCTTTTTTGATGCATCTCTGTCAATCAGGAGGGTATGGCTGGAACGTTGTGTTCAAATACGCTTTGAAAGCAGGTACCAACAGTCATCAGGTATCTTTTCAGTACAGTCTACAGACCCTCCAGGTTGTTATTAATGGGAGTTTCTGTCAGTGCTCTCTGTATAGATATTTCAGGCTGGAAGTTGTCAGAGTCATCCATTGAAACAGCTTCTGAATTCAAAATTCACCTTGCAGGGGTACAGAGAGTCTCTCTCTGTTCCTGACCGTGCCATCTGTGTTCCGAGAGTAACTGGAGAGTCTTGTCATCCGGAGCAGTTAAATGGCTTTCATCACGGTTAACTTTGAATGTGCACAGGCATCATGAAAGTTTGTCAGCTTGTTCTTGCATTAGTGTTTTAATATGTTACCTTTTTTAATATACGCTTTTGTTTTAAACAAGAAACTACGACTCTGCATGGAGAAAGTTGACCAGAAGGCACCAGAATATGTAAGGATGGCAGAATCACTGAAGTAAGCCTTGTTCACTGGTTTTGTTTATGAATGTGGTTTTTTTTCCGCCCAGAAGTGTTAGAAGGAGTAAGGAAGTAGCATGCTCAGTCTGCAAGAGTGTGTAAATGATAAGAAAAAGCAGTGTTAGATTATGTGTTGTCTTTTGGATGCTCTTCAAAGAAAGCGGTACTGTGTTAATTATGAATGGTAACATTGCATACAGAGAAGTCTGATTTATTTTGTTTTCGTTTTGTTTTTAAGCCACTTCCCAGTGAGGTACCAGTTGTACCCTTGATGTATCATCTTTGCTTTTGCTTTCTGACAAACATTAGTAGAGAGAACTATTTTACTTTAATAGTATAATTACTTATTTAATCAGTCTGTTTTTTCTGGACCCAGTTGCCTGGAAAAAAAATGCCAAACAAACCACAAAATAGATGCATTTGCTAAGTATGTAGATTTTAGATATTATTGATAGAGTAACATTCTTGTGTTAAAATGCAATTTCTCTCATAATATTAAATAATAATACAATAATAAACAAAATTATCTTTTATTAAATGTTCACAAGATAATTGTCACTTTCCACTTCTGTCACAAAGGGTTTTTTTTAAGCACGATGAGCTTGAAATAAAATCATTCAACCCTTTTAGTGTTGGCCAGTCTTACCATTGTTGAATCTGTCATCTTGGGATAACTTCTGATGTTGTACATCTTGGTAGCTGGACACATGACTTACAGTAAAGTTGTATTTATTTCTTAGTGCTGGGGAGACAACTTACAATCTGGAACATGCTAATGACTTGAGGGTGGAGATTCAAAAAGTATACGAATTTATTGATGCCTTAAGGTAAAAGAAAATCTCTCTTCCCTCCTTCTCCCTCCCCCCGCATGTGTGTATCTTCCTTTGTTATGAATTCTCTGTAGCTTTTCTCATATTCATATGGATTACCAATTTGTCTGCTCACTAGTAAAGAACACGTGCAGAGGTAGATGCTTCTACTCGCTTCTCCAACCTTAAATTCCTCTGCATTGGAAATAACTAAACACAGAGGAAACAAATAGCTCCACAGTTCAGCTTTTTTGTGTGTTGTTTTTTTTTTAAAGTAGGAGTTGAAAGTGTTATAACTTAAAATATCAAAAATGGTTTACCTGAAAGAGCATGAGAAGGTTTTCATCCATTATTGTCTTTCTCCCCTCCTGTTGCATTTTCACTGGCCCTTGTTTTTGAACTGATGAATCTGTATGTTTTGATTCAGTAAGAAGATTTTGAGTCTAGGGTTGCATGAAGATCCCCAACCTCATCCTAAAACACTACAACTTCAGAGAATGATAAGATACTCAGCTACACTTTTTGTTCAGGTAAGTGGAACGTATGTTATGAGCTGAATGTAAATTTTATATAGCGTTCTCTTTGCCAGGTATGCCTGCCTCTTGAAACTGTTTTGACAGGCGCTTTACTTCTATACATTTTCTGTAGTTCCCATAGTGATTTATGGTAGCCCTAAATGAGCTAGCTTGAATACAGATAGAGTAGTCAGAGCTAACTGGAGACATGGAGAATGTAATCTCGGCTTTATCCTGTGCTCAGGTGTGAACCTAGCAAGTAGTGCAGAGACGTGCTCCGTCTTGCAGTGGTGACTGCAGTGCAGAAGTACCTCTGTTTGTGGGGTGTTCTGTTGGTGGGATCTCTCTTTTCAAGTACTTGAAAACTTGCTGAATGCCTGCAAGCGACACTAAACATTTCACATTTTGCCAGGAAAAGCTGCTCGGCCTGATGTCCCTGCCAACCAAAGATCAGTATGAAGAACTGAAGAAGAGAAGACTGCGTATGGTAAGACAGGTTAAAATCTGTTGCATCTTTTATCACAGTGTATGCCTTCTAGCTGTGTGAGGATGAGCTATTGCCTTTTAACATTGGATTTCAGGTTTTCACTTCTTAATGCAGATCATTCCATACTCTTTTCCAGGGATTCAGGTAACACTGCCACTGTATTCCATCCAGGACTTAAGTAGGTGTGCACAGAGCGGTTGAATGCTTCTAGAAAGCAGCAGTGGCTTGGTTGCACATGCTGTTTCTTCTGCAGTGCATGCAGAGCAAGCCCTAACCTAAGTGTGTTAGTTCACGTGGATTTCCAAACTGTTCATTTACACATAAAATTTGGAGACTGCTTTCAGTGGTGAAAAGGGACATATAAAACAATGGTGCCTCTTCAGAGAGAGGGAGGGCTTTTTCAGTTAGGAGGGAGGACATCATTAATTGTGAGTTAAACCAGCTTTATCTTGAGGTAGAAATTGAGAAACAAGAATTGCTACACTCCAAAAGCTAATGATGTCAGTGACCTTTGACACAGATGTTCTGTTGCAGATGTCTGCTGCAGCCAGGTGTGGTGCGGTTGCTGTGCTCTTTGCACAGTCGCATTAAGCATTTTTTTGCTCTATATAAAGCACTGTCACTGCTCCTATTTGCCCTCAAGTTTGTAGAGGCAGATGTCATGGGATTTTGATCAATATTGTCACAAACAAACTGAAAGGAAACATTTAGCTAATATTATGAAAATAAGCATTTTCTGCAAAGTAACCAGAAATGCAGCTGATCTCTTCAGTGACAGCCAGCAATGTCTAAGAGCAGCTGACTCTTTGTTCCTATGGATATTTAGAATGGAATTTTTCAAGCTCATGGCGTTCTCTTACTGCATTTGTTTTAGATGGCTCTTGATACACAGGGAAAACAAGAGGAAAAGCAGAAAGACTTTATCTCCAGATCTACAGCTGCAGTTAATGGTGATGCAACTCACCTGAAAAAAGGAACAGTCAGGAAATCTGAAGGCTGGTTACCGACATCCAGTGTGTCAAGAGAGTGCGAGATGGCAGACCCGCTGCTTCAGCAGATTGATAATATCACATGCTTTATTAAGCAAGCAAAGGCAGCTAATAGGATAGATGAGGTCCATATGTTGCAAGAGAACCTGAGGCAGCTTCAGGATGAATATGATCAACAACAAACTCTGAAAGCAATCGAGCTTTCTAAAAAACAAGCCGAAGAGGAAGAGATGCAGAGGGAGGAACTTCAGGTCCTTCGTGAAAAAGAGTGGGAAAGAGAACAGCACAAACTCATGTCTCAGCACTCAAGGACATGCTCCTTAGACTTCAGAGAAGTCAAGCAGCATCAGCATGAAGATGCGAAAGAGAACCGGAACTCGACAGCACATGCGTTGGATTTGGATGTTGCTCAGATCAAAGGAGACCCAAGTTTTGAAAGTCCTGCTGTTGAGCAGCTGCCAGCTAAAGAGCATTTGATCTCCACACTCAAACCCCAGGATGTCTCACAGCGTGACAAAGACCAAGGTCAGACAGCCTGTCTAAACCCCTTTGAGGATGAAGCGGATACGCCTCAGTTAGAGGAAGATCCTGCTAACCCATTTGCCAAAGACACTTCTCCAATGGTTTCTGTCTCTAGCCCAGCTCTGCAAAGTGATAAAAAAGAATATAATCCATTTGAAAACGAGGAGGAGGATGAACAGACTAATGGAGCACCCGGCAGTACTTTAAACCCTTTTGAAGAGGATGAAAATCCATTTCAAAAGCCTGGGGGCAGTTGTAATTCTGGGAATCCATTTGAAGAGGGATCCTCTACCAACCCCTTTGAGGTGGAGGATGGCAGTGAGGTCTCTGGAGAGGAGGCTATAGAGGAAGAGCTGCTTCTCCAACAGATAGATAATATCAAAGCTTATATATTTGATGCCAAACATAGTGGACGAATGGACGAGGTGGAGGTACTGACAGAAAACTTAAAGGAATTGAAGCGCACATTAGCAAAGCAGAAGGAAAAATCCAACTGCTGAAGCAGCAGCAGGGCTGTGTGATAATTACTTTAAGTCTGCAGTTAAATACAGGAAGGTAGAGCAGATACTTAGGAGTACAGATCACAAGAGGGAACTGGGAGAACCTTGACTTTTATGCACTTTCAGTTAGGCATTTCCAGTACTACTTAGTCTTGAAGAAGGAATTACTGAGGTATGTTTCTGGTCTGAAGCACTTACATTAAGGAATCTTAAAGTAACTTGTTACAACACTTTTAATGCTAACTGGTGTTATTTTGTGCTTATTTTGGTCAAAGTGGTTAAGTGCTGATAGGGAACTGTGAGTTGGAAATGGTTGCAACGTTGCTTTGTCATCTTTCCCCCTTTCTGTTGTAGTATTTGCCTTTCAAGTGGGTCTTTGACTAAAGAGAGATGACAACTTTACTAAAACTCTGCATCATCTGGTAATGACACAGTGCAGTGTTACAGGCTGGCGGAATTGCCCAGTGGTGGTAGAAGAAAGTGCTGTTAAAAGGCTACTGTAGTTCTGTGAGGTGCAGAATATACTGGCTTGCAGATCAGTTTTGTGCAATGGGAATACATAAAAGGGATTTTAAGGCTGAGGAGAATTTTGTAACTGATCTTAATATGAGTAACTTTTTAATGTGTTTATAAAGATTCCCAAGTAAAACTTGGATGCTGTCTTTTCATCACTTTGAGTTTCCCATTTGCTCTGAGCACAAAGTACAGTGTAACAGGGAGAGCCATGCTGTGAGGGAACGAGGATCTGCTCATTTCCAGGGAAAAACCATCAGGCTAGCACCACCTCACACAGTAATATAAAGAGCAACCCCTCCAATTACTAATTATCTTGTGGAATCTACACATTCCTTTAAATTCTCTGGGTGACAGTGTTATCATGTTTGTTGTGAGACTGGAACCCTCTTTTTTTGTAGCATTCAAGGAACAAAAATCTTGTTTACAATGGAGAGCTGAAATGCCACTGAACTGGAATTATGTGAAAGCTGGGAGACAAAGCCTGTGGCTGCAGTAGTGCCATAGAGCAATTTTCTTTCACACCTGATTCCCCTCAAGTTGTTAGGAGAATCAGGCACATTCCTCTGAAATAAACTCCATTTGGAGGCATTGTGTGACCCTGTGGTCTGGGGGTGACAGGGAGACAGCCGGCACTGATGACACAGCAGAGGTCAGCCAGGCTCCTGAGGGTTATGCCTGAAACGTGGGACCACACCGGGATGTTTGGGAGAAAGACTGAGCCTGAGCTGCTTTGGGTTTTATCTTTGAAAGGCAGAGGTCCATCATCGGCATCTGTGTTTGAGAGGGTAGTGGGGAAGGGTCAGCTAAAGGGTGTGTTCATTTAAAGCTGAAACAGGAAAATCAGGCAGATCACGCTGCATAGCACTAATAATAGTGGGTTTATACAGAAGTGTAAACTTCTGTGGAATGGGACCTGTCTTTTAACTGCACCTCTGGTAAGATATGCTAGCATAGCTGTAACCCAAGCATTGCATAGTAGTTCAGAGACACAAATAATTATGCTAGTTAAAGACCAGGAACTCAAGTTGTATTTTGTTGTAAATAACTGTGGGTAGGGACTTGCCGGTTAAAAGAACCGAAGCCACCTCTGTCCTCGCTTTACAGCACCGGTAATGAACAGCAGTGACCCTGAGCAGCCAGGTGAGCACAGGCAGTGTTCCTCTTGCTGCAGCCCAGACCTGAAGTTGATTCTGTGCAGAATGGGTTGTCTTAAGACCATGAAGTTTTTACACTGAGATGTTTTGTTGGAGTTGATTTGGTCTCCCTGAGTGTTTTGCACCAAGTGAAATGAAGAATAGGATTCTGAAAGGTCACTTCAAAATGTGCACTGTGGCACCAGTTTTATGAAGGCAGCAAAAAATGTTTAGCTAAGCATGACCCCAGGAGTCGCTTTAACAGAATAGTACGAGGTAGTTATTTCAGACAGACCTGTTTGCTAGTCAAGATTCCTCCCTGCACCGTAACCCAGAGCTTCTTTTGGTATCAACATAAGAAAAACATTTTGGTGGCTTCAGCTTTCACATTTAAAGTTCTTCCTTGTTACAACTATCCTGCCTCGTTTGTATTTTCAGTCTAATACACTAAAAGTATCCTTGTTGTACATGTAATAATGTATTTTTACAAGCAGATAGCAGACTAGCATACCTCATGATCTATGTCAGTGTTAAATGCGATAGATTAGACCTGATAGTAAAGTCATCTCCAAAGTGAAGACCTTCTGCTGGTATTCGGACTGCTGTGGGCCTCACGAGGCACAACAGAACAAAAACACCCGAACCATAAAGCTCAATAAGTAACTAGCATTGACTTTGTTAAAACTGCATGTACTACTCTGTATGGGAACTTTGTAAACAGATGAAATAAAACAACATGTTTATTTTGTGCTGTGTTTGTCCTTGACAATTTTTACAGGGCACGCGAGTCTGTGTGAGTCTGTGTATTTGACCAGAAATACTGAAATACGGCTCTACAGTAATTCACGTGTATAAGCCTGACTTAAAGGTACATGCAATTATCAAATTCCAAGCAATACAATACAGTACAATCTATCATATGTGGATATACTATTACAGGAGTAACTGGTGGGGCAGAAGCTGTGATTCAGGGGTTTTTGACTGCAGGGAACAGGGGTGTTTGAGGTGAGTCCAGCAGTATTGGACTTCGAAGCATAATGGCCTTTCTGGCTAGAATTTGCTAAAAGTGGATAAATGCAGACATGGTTCTCTGTTCTATGGCTTTTTTTTTTTAAAGACTTTAGGAAGTTGTTTAAAGAGTAGCTTCGTATTTTTTTTGAAGGCCAATAAAAGGTAATTGTAGAGCACTATCTTTCAAATACCAGCTTAAATGTTCTTCTTTACTGCTATTGATGTGATCAGTGCTTCTCAGCTGCAGTATTGACTGCAAAAGTTGTATCTTGTAAATGAGACTTTTAACTGTTTGAGTGGTAGCTAAATAAATAAAATTCAGCGTGTAGTTTGAGCCTGGAGTTACAATTTGGCTGTCTTCAGTTAGTACAAGGTGAAAATTGGCAAGAACACTTCTACACCACTTTCTGTAGGTTGTGGAATTCTGTGCTGCTTCTGATATTAAGTTTTAATCTAGTCTTTCTATCCTATAGTCAAGATAATCTTGTTTTTGCCATAACCTTTTATGTGTAGGCATGAATAGGAAATAGGGCTCCAGTCATTGTTTTCCTTTTTTGTGGTGGTGACTAATGCTTTGTAAAACTGGCACCACAAAAACTGGTTTTCACTTTTATTTATTTTTCCCTTCAATTATTCTAGTTGTAGCTGTAAGAAGACTTACAAGATGAGGCTGTCTGTATTATATGAAATTGCTTGCTCCTGTTTCCAGGAGCTGCTGGCTCTTGATCATCCATCCCTGAGGAAAACCAACTGCATGACTTGAGACATCAGGCTGATGCTTCTTTTTCCATAGCAGCTTTATGTTTCCCTCTCATCTCTTTAGGCAGTGGCACAACACCAGGACAGGGAACCTGGCCTTCAATTTCACACATGCATTCTCGCAGATGATACTTCTTGTTCCCGAAAGTTGCTGGATGTGACAGTTTTTTCCTTTCTCTTTCTTCTTTTTCGAGCCTTTCTCTGGAAAAGAGATGTTTGTTACTATCAAAAGCCTGAATGGCATCCTCTCCCTCTTTACCATTTTACCAGAAGGATGGATTTACAGTTCCTAGCTTGTGTGCTTTACCTAGCTCATGTCAGTTTTGGTTGTGGAAAGGAGCATTTCTGTACACCTGACCAAAGATTGCAGGGACTGTATGGATGATAGACTGTTAGCTTACTACGTGTTACTTACTTGCTTTTCCCCAAGATTTTTTTAACGTGCTCAGTTATCTCTTTGTTAGTCTTATCTTCCACATCAACCAAAACCTGTTCTCCGTTGTCTGTCAAGAGAGATGATTAACAGTCAGCGGTGCCCCGTTTCTGACCAAGCACAGGCCGAGACGCAGGGGCCGAGGCAGGACTACAGAAACGCGGATCAACCGCGTCTCTGCCGCCGCCTCTGCGCGGGGGGAGCTCCCGGCGGGATGGAGCCGGCCGCACCTACCCAGGTAGAAGCGGAGGAAGGGCGAAGGGGTCATGTTCCGGAACAGCATGATCTGCACCCAGGGGTTCTTGTACTGGATTTGGGGGATGTTGAAAAACACGAACTTTCTGGAAAGAAGAAGAAAAACAGGAGTGCAAGAGGCAATGCCACCGAGGAGGGCGGGGGCTGCCCGGCGCCGCGTCGCGCCGCCGCGCTCACCTCGCCCCCTCGCTCAGCTCCCCCGCCGAGTTGTAGTTCACGGTCATCACCTTCACTGAGCTCTTGAAGACGACATCACCCTGGCTGAGGTACTGCAGCGTGCGCCGGATCGGGAACCGGCCCTTCATCGGCATACCGCCCCCTTCCCTCCACCGCCGCGCGACGCCTCAGAGGGCGGTGAGCCGGCCGCTTCCTCCGCCGCTCGTAGCGCTTCCCGGCGCTGCTTCCGCGGTGATGAGTGCGGGAGGGTGCCAGTGTTTCCCCCGCTCCCGAAGAGATACGGAAGGCTCAGCCTCGTGTGTCCTTTCCAGCAATATTTCAGGGTTCACCCCAGACCCCCACCATCGCCAGCCGCACTTTGCAAATCTGCAGCGCTGGGCGCTCGCATGATCAGGGGCCTGGGCCTAGCAGCGGCCGGGGCCACCCCATGCGTGTTTACCTCCCAGCCCCATGCATGGTTTTCCTGTACAGCTCTGGATTTGACAACTGAAACCTAAAGTCTGATTACCTTCATTTCTGCTCAGTGGAGCTTGTCTAAGTGGTACGGTTTCTAATAGCAACACGAAATAAAGTTAACTCCATCTTCTCTATACAGACGCGTGCCGCACCTCCCAGTGCTGTAAATAAAACGGCGGAGGCATTGCCTGAGTGCAGCAGTCCCAGTCCATCACCTCCGGTACAGTGTGTGAAGGCACTAAAACAAGACCCAGGGCATCACCTGAATTTAAGAACTGGGGAACAGGAAGGAGCTGACCACATCAAAGCAAGGCATGGTCTGTTGATAGCTAACGACCTCCTCAGAAAAACCTGTGAAAAACAGAAGGCTGAAGAAGAGGAATTAAAACCTCTAGGAAAAGATGCTGCTTCTCTTCTGGAAGTGGCTCCCTGGTGTCAGTGAGGTTCATGGGATTTATCTTCTGTCAGACTTGGTTAAATCACTCATAAGATAATCACTGTAGTAAAGGGAAAAATAACTGTTTCTCTCTAAAAGATAGCAAATTATGTATTTGGCTTAGACACCTACTGTTTAAGAAGAAATTAAGTGAAGTTAAAAATAAAACCAAAGAATGCATTTCTATTTGTAATTCACTTTAATAGTATAAACCTCATTTAGGTAGTAGTATTAAGCCACAACAAAATGCCACATTTAAACAGCATTTAATAAAATGCATAAGCTAAATCATGCACTGCAATACTCTATATACAAACACAACAATGCAAATTCCTCTTCATGACTGAAGACATTGATTAGATACAAAATTCAGATTAAAAAAGGAACATGCTATTTTAAATGCTATCACATGTAACGAAGCTGATGTCACAAAAAAAGCTGTGAGAAATAAACAACTTCTGCAAGGTTTTTAACTTGAAATTAAAATATAACAACATAAACAACAGTTTTCTAAATTATGATGACTAGGGACTTCCAGAAAATATTCTAAGGAATTAAAAGTAGATGATTCCTTTCATAAAAACTTGCTTTACCAGAACTTCCTGGTATACCATATAGATACGATGCTTGCACAGTGTGCAGGTTTTCAGTTACGCAGCTGTTTGAACACTGGCTTGCAATGTATTTTGGAGTACAGATTAATTATTAAAATTGTTCCCACAGTTAACATTGATTCCATGTATGAGAAATTGAACATAAATGCTCTGTAAGTAAGTAACATGTTTTCTTCTTAGAGAAATTCCATTTTATTTGAAATGTATTCAGTCCTACTTTTAACCCACCATCATCTAAAATATTTTAAAATGGACCTGTGCTGTATTTATCCAAGATCATGAAAGAAATGTGCGAGAAGGCAGTTACTCAGGGCGTTGAATGCCTGGCAATGGGTGTGCCTCTCTGGCTTTGCTTTCTGTGATCAAAAACAAAGCTGATTTCACATCCACCATTTTCACACAACATTACAACAGAGCCTTTATTGCCGCTTAAATTTGAGCACATTTTGTCCTGCAGAATACAAGCAATTCAAGTGTGTATATAAAACAAGTTCACCATTTTAAAATATGCTCTTTCTTCTAAATTCACAATTAAAATTTAAAACCAATTCAATCCTGATCAATACCCCAGTTGGTTGTTGAATCTTTAAAAATGTTATTGCAGCGCAGTGACATCCAGGTCTCCATTCAGTCTTTACAGAGGAAAGCAAACGTTAATCACACAGACTGATTGTCAAGACACCAATGAAGGACCGTGCGTCACAGGAATTCCTGCCATTCATTCAAATAATTTTCCT
>NW_010192186.1:16560-52341 GCF_000695765.1 Mesitornis unicolor
AAAATGCATGTTTTACATTTTATTTCCTATATTTCAAACAAAAGCTTACAAACACTAAGTGATATGATGAGAAACAGAGATCACTGAGCGCTTTCCGTAGCAAGGACTTCACAAGTCGAGGGCCTGACCCCGAGACTTGTTTAAGTGTGCAAGAAGCTGAGATCACTTTAATTGGGATCTGCTCATCTGCTTAAACACCACCAAGTCTTTGCCATATTGAGTACAAAAGGTGGAAATAAATGCCCAGAAAATTCCATTTCACCTTTGTAAAATGACAGAAACAAGAAAAAATACTCCCCTACATGGTCTACGAAATGTTTTTTTAAAAAACCAAACACCACAGTTAATAGCATTACTTCTACAGAAGGCTTCCTTTGTAACTCAAGTCATCAGCAGGGAAAAGGAACAAGAGCTACTTACATTTTGATAATTTGCATGTTGAATACTCCCTATGAGTAAAAAATGTCTCACTGCAAGTCTGATTTCATCAGTGCTCCATGTGAACAACGAAAATTCACACAGAGCAAAATCTGCAGAGATTTGGGAAAGGACAGAATGTGAGAACTGACGTCAGTCTGACCAATGAACGAACCACCTGTGTCCAGGCTGAGCCAGACAACACAGACTGACTTGGGAAAGTGAAGACACAATTGAAACGCATCGTGGAAATCCTAACGTAGTCCTGATGCTTGCTAAGAAATAAACTAACTGCAATTTCCCTCTTACTTAAGTGCCACTGTAACAGAAATGTTGTTTCAGTGGTTTCATGTTATCATTATGGAAATACGAGTACTGATTTTTAAAACATTTTATCCATTGCATCCTGCTCTGTGTGCTGCTGTTCAGTGATAAAGCACAACTTGTTTTTCTTCCAATCAGCCATTGCTGAAGACTTAAACAAAATCAATCCCTTACCAAGTTGCACTGCAAAATAGAACCCCACCAAAAAAAGTCTCTCTGAAGGCTGAAAGAGAATGAGTATGTATTGAAAACAGAGAAGTATTTTCTATGACTGCCGTTATTTATTCATTTATTTTTAACAGGTATCATATGTTCAATTAACTATTCACTGACAGAGTTCTACACACCAAATGAGAAAAGGTAAAGGGAGTAATGTAAAGGCCAGAAAATTCATGGAATATGTCAGTACTGAAACAAAAATACTAAATTCAGGTTGAGTTTAGAAAAAAGCTGAAGTCCATGAAATTCACAACCTGCTTACGTGAGGCTTAGTTTGGGCAAAGAAATTAGAACTAGGAAGCTCTGGATTAGCAAAGGAATGAAAAACTTTTAACACCTAGAATGGTACGAATACATGGCTACACATCTGTACATATATACATACACTACACACTTTCTATACACTGTACAGAATATATTTAGACAGGTAGGTATAAACATATACATTCATAGACACATACATACAACTATGTACATATGCATTAGCTGCTCGAAGGAGTTTTAGAATTGAACATGTTGAAATGCACAGTGGTGGGAGGCACAAAATAAAGATATGTAAAAATCTACCAAACCCTTTCAAAAGAAGGCAGATGGACATGGATTTAACAATAACAATCCATTGTCAAAGCATTCACGTAATGCAGAGGATAAAACAGGCTGTGAGAATTATGGAACATGATGACAGTATTACCTGTGATGAACTTAGCATGACTTCACAACTAAAAGTTCAGTAACAAGGTAATTCTGGGGTTCGACATTTTCCAAGTCTAATATGTTTAGACTTAGAGCATTTAAACTTTGTGAAGAATTTTACTTTAACTTGCAACCTCAGTTTAAATAATGCTCTCATTTTTTTTGCACATCTAATTTCTCACATAATGTTGATAAAATTGACTGCAGTAGAAGTAAGGTTGTAGCATTATCTAACAAGAGAGGCTGCAGCATGTTTCATCAAACAATAAGCCTGAACTTAGTTCAGGAGAATTTACTGCAAAAATGGCCCAGCAACTTTAGAACCAAAAGGTGCAAGTAGTAATTTTTTCCTTTTCTGCCCTTTGCCATGCCCTCTTGGTAATTTCTCATATAAAACTGTTTTTAAATCTCATTTTTTGTTATGCAAGACCCAGCTGATGCTGGTGATCTGTCCTCCCTCTGTCCCTCTCTTGGGGAGCACAGCCTGGCTCTGCTGGCTCTCCCTGGGTGTCTGGAGGCAGCAGGACCGTGCCCGTGCCCAGAGCACGCCACCGCTTCCATCAGTGCGGAAAACTGCTGGGACAGATGGCAGCCAACTTGGTGTTTGCCTGGTATTTTGCTTTTTCTTTTATGGCCAAGAGTAGGTGAAGAAGAACCAACCTACCCTGCCTTTGCACTCTAAAGAGTAACTGGAAGAGAGGGATTTCAAATAACAAAACAACTTTTTTTTTTCCTTTACCTTTTCCTGTAGGTATTTGCTGGTGCCAGTTCTGCTGCTCACACCAACCAGGTCAAGCAGGGCCCCTGCCTGGTGCTGTCGCTGCAGAAAGCGGCTTTGATCACTGCTCTGGCAGTGTCCTCGGCCCAAGAATTTCCAGTTCCCTTTTTCCTGGCTAAACTGCGTTCCTGATACCCTTGGTACTCAAGCTATTTGGTGCTTTTAAAAAATTATTCCTTACTAAGTAAACAGCAGGTAATCAGGGAAGAATCCTAACTACCCTCTTCATTTCAACGTGCAGGAAAATGTACTGACATCTCCAGCACCCTGGATGAAATCCTTCAGGAATCTGAATATCCTGTGCTATATACAACGCTGAAAACACTGAAGTATTTTACAGCCTCTGCCAAAGAAGAAACAGAGTCAGGAAACGGCTCTGGCCTGAGACCATCAGCCCCGAGTCGTTTTCCCATCGCTCCTCGGTTCGTGCTCCTGGCCATGGGACACTGTCGGGGTGTGCAGAGCCAGCAGCGTGCGGCACGGCACCCCCTGTCAGCGCTGCCTCCGTGGCGAAAAGCTACTTGGTGAATGATACCAAGCAGTCAGTGGTGACCAACAAGAATTTCTTGCCCCAGAGTTCTCTGAAAGCTAAGTTTCCTTAATAACCCAGCATTTTAAGGCAGCTGAAATAAAGGCTTGTATGATCTCTTCAAATGATCTCTTCTTGGAGATTATTTCTTTCTCTTTTAACACTTTCATGCCAAAGTAGCTCCACTGGCACCAAAAGCATTGTATCTAATCGACAAACAATGCAAATAGGCAGAGAAAGATGACTTTTGCACGTGGCCTTAATTCTGTGTCTCTTTAGTCCAATGTAAGTAAATTAGGGAAAGCAGTGTACCTTCTTGCCCTTGTCACAAATGCAATAAAATCATTATTACAAAGTTAATGCAAAATGCTCCTACATAGTTACTGATCATTGTTCTTTTCATGTGCAAGATACAAATCCATTTCCTTCTCAGAAGAGTCGGAAAACAAGTGAAGCACATGGAGAATGGACATTATTGCCTCATTATAATTCCCTGCACGCCCTGGGTTCAGTCAGCACAGAACTCTAACATTTGTCTGAATGAATTACTACCGATATACACATGTACTCAAGTTCAGATAGATCTGATCAGATAAGTTTATCACCACTTATACTGCGGTAAAATATTTTCATTTAAAGAGCAGTAGAAACAGGGCCTTGAAAATTCTGGAGTGAATTTTTAGGCACTAAGAAGAGCTTCAGTGAGATGTCACTTTTCTTAGAAACACTTTCAGACTGTGATCCCTCGACTCCTTGTCGAGCTTGGCATTGAAATTTGGCCTTTATGAAAACAAGCTATTTCCACACTTAAAATAAAAAAATAGGTTTTCAGTAATTGTCACAATAATAAAGAACTCTCCTGTGCCATATTCAAAAGCAGAAGTTTGCACTTGAAAGAAGAAACAAAATGAAACTAATTTAAAAGTAAAGCTAGTAAGATGAGCTCTCACCAATACCCAAAGGGAGGGTGCAAAGCAGGCGGAGCCAGGCTCTTCCCAGTGATGGGACCAGAGGCCATGGGCACAAACTGAAACACAGGAGTTTCCCTTGAGCACCAGGAAATGCTTTTTCACTTGGGGGGGTCATTGAGCACTGCACAGGCTGCCCAGGGAGGCTGTGGAATCTCCATCCTTGGAGATACTCAGCACCGCCTCCACATGGTCCAGGGCACTTGGCTCTGGGTGGCCCTGCCTGAGCAGGGGGTGGACCAGATGACCCCCAAGAGGGCCCTTTCAGCCTCAACCCGCCTGTGACTCTGTGTTTACACTTGAAATGTAGCACAAAGGGGCCTCACTGCACTGCAGAAGATGGTTTATAGTTCTATAAGGCAGGGTTTTAAGTGATTCCTTCCAGTGTTTCTCCATCAAATTTTTGGCTCATTTTTATGACAGCCTTTCACAGCAGCATCTGAGAAGTAAGTGTTAGGTTATTCATCACATCTACCTTATTATTTATAGCTAATACTCAAATATGGGAAGCATTTTAGATTCCGAGTATTTCTTAAGCTCTAGGATCTACCATCTGCTGTCCAAATTTCTACAATCCACACTGTTAGTCTTGGAATCAAAATAATATAGAGTTAGAGAAAGTACTTTCTGTTACTGGCATAAGGGCTAAATTAGCTTGGTTCTGACTAATGCAAGCCAGCAAATCATGCTGATCATGCTACACAGAGACGTGATAGCGTCTAGGTGATAATATCAAAATTTTAAGTATGGACCTGCTTCATTTCATCTCTTAAATTCATGCGCCCCTAGCTATGGATTGCATTGTTGTTACTTCATTTACACAATTTAGTATTTTATCCCTAAAGTCCAGGGAACTATTTGCAGAGTAAGTGACTACCAGAGGTGCATCAAGGATAGCATTATGTGGCTTTGCATTTGCAGGGAGTATGGTTAGTCTGTAAACAGAGCTGCACAATATTTACCATTTTGATTTACAGATGTAAGAAATGCCTACATTTAAAGTTTTATTTCACGTGATCCCTCCGTTCCCAGAAGTCTGTAGCTTGTTTCCTGAACTAAGAAAAATTAGGAAGAGAATTTTTTTTCACAGAAAATCGTGCCCTTTTACTTGAAAAATGGGAAGTTGAAATTATGTTTGTCATGAAAAAGCCAGCTGGTACGTATTCAAATTTAGAAAAAAGATTCCAATGGCTAGTTTTTGTGCTAAGGGATATTTGATTTGTCATTAACAATGCTTATTTATCTGCTTAAACGATTTTTACAAAACAGTGAAAGCAAATTAAACTACAAAAAATATCACAATAGTTCAATACATACTGATTTTAGAACAATGACATAACCCAATAAAATATTAAATTTTAACAGAAATGGCCACAATTCTTTCCAAGGTAGCTACTTTTCTGATGATGTTAATATCACAATTAATTTTTAAGTTGCATACCCTTAAAACAGGGACTTTGCATTGGAAGTGTTGACACAATCACATGAGAAGTTACACTAAAATAAAACAGCTGGAACAAAATCCTGCATTCCAGTACCTGCCATCGCATTGAAATATGACAATTTCATTTGCTGTAGCAAAAGCTGAGAGAAATGAAAGTACAATATTACAACTCTCTGTATACTGGACTCTTTGTAGCACACTTTTGAGAAAAGGAGACTCTGGATGCTGTAACCATGGTCACTCAAGAAGACTTGAATGCACCCAGACACTACAATCAATTGCCTTCTGAGTCGCAATGCGTGCTACAAACGTGAGCCTCCTCACAAGGATGAAGCATACCAGGACAAGAGTTTTTATTACATCAGAAGCCTCATCTAGAGCTGCTTAAGGTCTTTTGGCTACAATTCAGCCCCTTAAAAGACATGCACCCCAACCTAGTTGGCATTTCTAAATAAAAGAAATAAGAGAAGAAAAAACGGAAGTGCTGAATTTGTCATTAGATTTTTGTGACATAAAAATATGCAAGTAGATAATGCCTCTACCAGTTAAAATAATTGAGGCCTCTAATGAGCCAGGATTAGATGAAGGTATTAATTGCCATTACTTTTTAAAAAATTTTGATTGTTTAAAGTATTTAATGTCAGTAATAATAAATTATGCTAAAATGAAAGCAACGCTAGCAGCTAATGGCCAATGCTAAAAAACATGTTGATTGCTCATCACTCTAGACAATTAAAAAGCAGTTAGTTTTATAACTCCATGGTATATCAGTCATTAACTGCGACTGTACATGATTGAATGTAAATCCTAACTATATTTCAGTTTCAAACTGAGTCATAGGAAGGTTGAGAGCACTGCAACACTGGGAATGCTCAGACAGGGAAAGGGAGGTAAGTGGAGAGAAGTAAAGTAAGAGCTTTGTAACATGCTCTTGCAGACAGCCAGAGGTTCTGCACATTTAACATTTTAAACTGTACCTTTGGCTTGATGATCAGGGTTTTTAGGAGTACAGTGAGAAGGGATAAATTTGAAATACAAAGAGCATACTCAAAGAGCATTACACAGCTCCACTTGAAAATGGCTGTTCTTCCAGTTAATGACTGATTTTCCCCACAATCAAAATTGTGGGGAAATTGTTATTCTTAGAATAACATTTGTACCGAATGTGTTGGTCTGAATAGAAACTTTAAGGAACTTGGATATTTCATCGTTACCGTGGCAAGAAACATTTCTTCTCTTACTTTGGGCAATTCCTGTAGCACGCAGTAGTCACTATGACTGCATCGTACAGTGAATTACAACTGTGCTAATTTAACATAGTACAGTTTCATGTAATGTGGATAACTGACTCAAGACTCCACATTAATATTTCATACATAACACAAGAGCAAGTGACTTTTTGTAGAATAAATGATTGTCTCTGGTAGCATTCTGCATTTTCACAGAAATCACAAGCATTTTGACTAAGGACATATGCAATTTTTTTCATTTTCCATACTCATAAGCAGGATGTTGATGACGTCGCCGCTTTGACAAGAAGTGCTTACAAAGTGCTAGTATTATACCCTGGCATTTATTAGATATTAATTCCAAGGATATTCTTAAATATAAACATACTGTTCTTTTCACTTTAAAGTAATTTTATTACTAACCTCTGGTATTATAAAACTCTTTTTAACCACTGATAATTTCTAAATACAAAGCATGTGAAAAGTATGTTCAGTAATCTATAGCCTTTTAAATGAAAGGCATAAAAAAATATTCCTTGTGGAGAAAAGGTCCTATAGCAGGTCTTCTAACAGCTGCTTGAGTTTTGTCAACGTCAGCAAATGGACAAGGAGAAATCCAACAGGAAACTGATAACAAGTTGGAAATATTTGTACATACCAAAATGCTATCCTTTTAAACTTTGTAATTGTATGTTTTTGTGAAATTACTTTGATCCATCAAATCGTGCTGTTCCCACTACACAGACGTGCCAGTTATTTGACCATTATATTCTGCTGTTTCCATTTTGAGAATGTAGGGGATTATGCTGTCAATGGGAACATTTCCAATGAGACCAGTAAAAAACAGCTCCTCGGTAATGCTAGAGCTCATCAGCCTGAGTGCTGGCAGGCGAACCAGAATCCGGGCTAGCCTGAAAGAGAAGTTCAGTGAATTATAAACACGTATAATACCAGTTTAAAATACTTTGTGACTAAAGAGCTGGATCTGCTTTTATTATTACCATAACTCATGAATGGGAGTCAAGAGGCAATTAAATCTAATTAAGCTACTATAAAAAGTATGGTATATTTTCTATCCTGAAAGTGAAAGGAAAAGCCACCATCTTTCTTTGTGGTTTTCCAGTGAAAAGGACGTAATGACGCCCTTTGTGGATACAATGTGTTTCTAGAGTCACACAGTTCTCCTGCTCTGCTTTTCATATTCCCAGCTCAGGAAGAACTTCGCAGTTCAGGACAATGCTGAAAATGGTAATAGTCATACTGACTAGTGAGAACATTTCCACTTTTTTAAGAGCAAAATGCTTAATTAAAATTTAAACCATAACCAGCATGGTCCTCAGTTGCCTAGCAACTTAATGACAAACCAGATAGCAAGAATGGGACTGGATATGTATAAAAGGAAATAAGAGGATCTGCTTCTGATGAGAAAAGGAATTTGGAGGGATGTGCTGTTAATCATACACATTGACAAATACTGTGCGTTTTTATGTACCAGGATGTTAACAGACATCCAATATAATGAAGTGGCCATACTGAATTTCTGGACTTTAAATGCATTTGAAATTTAGGACAGTGATGAAAGCAGATCTGCCGTGTTTATGTGGCAGATGTACATCACAAATGACAAAATAAGTAATTTTTCGGAACCAGAGCCATGTAAGAGCAAACCTTAAGCAGCACTGAACAGAGGCCTCTAGAAAATGCTTGAGTATCTATGAAGAATATATATAAGGTCCATTCTGCTAATATACCATATCTTGCAAACTTTAGGGGAAATCAGCAAAGTGATTCAAGCTATGCTGCTGTTTTTGTGAAAACTGGAACACTTGTGCTTCTATCTCAATTTATGCCAGCATTCAGTTGCTCAGAAATAATCAGATTTGTACACTAAACTTATCTATGGGTGAACATGGGGATACAGACAGTATCGGCTGAAACAAAGGACATTGCCCCTGCCCATGGCAGGGGTTGGACTGGATGATCTTTAAGGTCCCTTCCAACCCAACCCCTTCTACGATACAATATATGAAACACTCTGGTTTTCTTTCCTGACCCACTATTAAGAGAAGTATATGGAACAAATTCTATATTTCTTTTTATGGCAGATATCCAGCTCTCACACATCAAAGCAAAATAATTGAATTGTATACAGAAGAAGTGTGTGGGATTTGAGGATGTTTCTGAAGTAGAGAATCCCATCTTCACTTAAACTGGGAATCCTGATGCCCTTGCTGTTGCCCCACACACCGCTAAGTCTGTAAGATCAGTGCAGCTTCTGAGATGGGAGAAGCTCTCTCTTTTACAAGCTTTTTTTTTTCTGTGGCTTTTTTGTTGTTTTTCTGAAGTTACACTACCCTTGCTCAAATGTATGGGATTGCATGCTTCTTTATATGGGGATATGTTTCACAGTAAAAGAGAATATGTTCTAAGATACATTGCTAGACAGAAGCTAGAATTTCCCTTGTAGTACAGAGAATCATTGTGTTCATGAAACTTAAAATAGTTTTGATTAAGATGATTAGAAAATATGATAATTATTTCTATCAGGTAAGAAACAGGAACAGTTGAGAGATAAAAAAACAAGTTAGATACTTTCAAAGAGAAGCCCTTGGAAATTAAAAAAAACCAAAAACAAAGAATAAAGGAGAAAATAAGTAGGATGTGGGAATTTCTTATAAACAGAAGCTTAAAAGTTGATTACTGTTCCCCACATGTAATCCTTATTGTTCCAAGGTTTATAAACTAACAGTTTTAATACTTTTCTGCATATGTAACTTGACAAACATTTAAAATAGAATAATCACCTTTTATTATCTCAAAGCCTCTTTGAAAATTAACTTAAAAAAGGAGACAGCTACTGAGACTTCTAACAAAGGAAGTCTGCTTACCTTTCTAAACATGGCAATGTCAAAACTAAAAAAAAAAGAAAAAAAAAGAAAAAAAAGAAAGGTTCTCATGTTTAAATTACATGGAAGAAGCTAGACAGCTACTCTTGCTTCTATCTTTAAACAAACCTACTTCTTTTCCTCATCAATAGCCAAAGAAGAACAGATGTCAAAAAGGAAATTTTTACATCAATAATTTGATTTTGTACTTTTGCCTGCTATGGCCCACAACATTACTCTGGGTACTATAGACAATAAATACCTATAAGTATCTTCTGGATAGGTTTTTTGTACATAGTCCTGCAATTCCATCTGTGCCTTCTCCTGGAATTTTTCTATTTGAGTTGAACTGGTCAGACCAGGGTGATCTAAAGAAACAAAACATTTCTGTATGTCGATTTGTTTCCCTATACATTGTGAAATATATGTATATATAAGATTCTCACATCTTATTTCATTTAAGTATTTCTCTTGTGTTATGATGTTTCACATGTTAGCTGTATAAAGGAAACCACTCAACTGAACATTTGCTTCCTGGCTTCAGAATTAGCTTGCTTGCTTTTCTCTCTGTAGCTGCGCACAGCCACAAGAAAGATGAAGAAGATTAAGTCTGTAGGTACGTACGAGGCAACAACACCCCCAGTTTATGTTGCTAACCGTGCTTTTTAAAATGTGTTCTCTTCTGTCATTTCAACTAGCTATGTTGACTGTTTCGACAGATCGATTTATTGCCCTTCTGAAGTCCGTCTCCTGTTTTAACTCCAGCTGGCTTAGCTCATCATTATCAGAAAAGAAACCCAGAAATACTTCAGTGTTGTGTTCCAACTGCTCTTCCCCTGAAATGGGACAGAGCTAGCTCGAGTTTGGAGAGTATCGTGCTTCTCCAGTTTGAATAAAAACCCTCAAAAGCAAATTTCAGGACACAAATACCTTCTAATTAAAGAAAGCTTTATCACAAAGAGAACAATATCAGTGAAAAAAAACAAATAAACAAAAAAACCCCACCCCAAACCCCTGATAACAAGATACTACTTGAATTTAACAAAATACAAAGAAAAAGTGGCGAACACCTTTGAATTAAAGTAAATAATTTACATTTCTGAGCAAGAGTTTTCCTTTCACTCAGCCTGTTGGCAGTTTTGAATTAACCTTTCTGTGTCCTAGAAACACTTCTCCACCTTTGCTGAAGAGACTGTCACTTCTTCAATATCCTTACTTTATAATTCCAAAAAATCTTAAGTGTATTCTGTGAGTAAATCCTCATCTCTCATAAACACAGTTGATCATGCTTTAGTTGTTAGCTGTCATTTTTTGGTAACAAATGGAAGACAGCCTGTTTACATTTAATTTTGGAGACTTTCTGGAAGTTCCATATAAAATACAGTAGGATTCCTGCTCATATTTTAGTGATCTCTCTCATGAGTGTATTAAAAAATATTAAAACCGAAGCCAATTTCTTTTTGTTACTGTAAGAACGCATTTCCTCTAATCCTTCCTGCCATTTACTTTACTGATATTGCTAGTACACATCCTAGATAACTTACTACTCAGATTCTCAGCAGAAGATAAGCGATAGTCTAGTCTTCTAAGGTGGGTGTATAGGAAATACCTGACATGTTGGAACTGTAAATAACATAGGTATATTGCTCCAAAGTTATTTTTTAAAACACATACTGCTTGTGATAAATCATTATAGAACAATCATTTTATCTGCAACTTAACAGATTAGTCTCATCTCAAGACATTAGTTTCATTTTAAAAACTGCCAAAACATTAACATATGAATGCTTATTATTTAAAAAATATATGGTTACTAAATTCCTTACCAGGGCTAAAGAGGACTATAGCTTTAAGGTATGCATATTCATATCCATCAATATCAAGCTTGGCCATGCTGTTACAGAATTCCTGAAGCTTCCAGATATGTTCCATGACTTGCTTTATTCTGTCTCCAGAAAGTTTATCTACAAAAAGATATTGCTTACTATTTTATTTGAGCTCAAGTACATCTGATATATTAAGCAATATCCTTTATAAAACAAGTGAAGTGACATTTTAAAGTCTTTTATGTCATTTGCTATCTTAAAACCACTTAAAATATAAGGATAGCCTGAATGATTATGGAAGTGAAGATTTATAAAGCTGAGTCAGACACAGGGACAGCAAACCGAACATTAACTCTTTCGCATAATTTTGCCAGTACAGCATAATCTGCAACGCCAGTCTTACTCCAGTGATGTACAGTTCTGAGCAGAGACTCTCAAGTTACGGTCAATTATTCTACAGATGGATAGATTGATTCTGGGAACAAACTGCACAAAACAAATGCTATCATGCAATCCTAATTTTGAATTCAACTTTATAAATCTTCACTTAAATAATGTTTTTTTCCTTCCAATGGGGTAAGTTCACTCACATACATGTACACAGATTCTTCCATCATTTGAAACATCTCGTCACTTATGTTGGCTTCATATTCCTTCTTAAGATGTTGATTTAAAAAAAAAATCTTGTATTATTTGTGGATAAGTTACAATTGAGTGGTATTAGCTGCTTAGCTAGGCAGGGAGAGATTTTGGCAAATATAACTTCTCTTTGATTGTGCAGAATTAAAACCTTAGAGATTACATTAAGACAAATCTTTGAATATATAATTTCTATTATCAAACTTCAGAGGTAAGTCAATTTAGAAGGAATAAAACTTTTTCTTGAGAAACTCACTAGAATAACTTTATTCCAGTCGTGATCTCTAACGCTAATATTTCATATCATTAAAACTTAAATATTGTACCTTTGTCTGTACAGCTAGTAGCGCATATGATTGCTTAGACCCATGTGCCTTCAACTGAATCTTTGACGCAATTTGTGACTATTTTACATATTTTCTGAAACCGCAATAAAAAAATTGAACAGAAAAATATTTTTTGCACAATGTCTTGAAGTAAGAATGAAAGCATAATCTACATTTCTAAAACACACGCATTGTGATATGAGTTTTTAGTTACTCAAGATGGATCAAGACAGATGTGACATAATGTTTTTATTTCTATATTAAGTGGGATATGGTGGTGCAGAAATACTCAGGAAAAGTGAACTTGAATTCCAGAGTTTCTGAATAGCCACATCACCAATATGCTTCCTAGATAAAGTTCTGAAATTTCTTCACTTTGGAAAACAGGACGTTTAATGCTTCAGAGGATACTTCAAAATACATTAATTATTACTGCATCATAGCAGTATTTAAAACCATTATACTTGCAGGAATATTCATGTTTTGATACTTGGCAAATGCCATAGTTTTACACCCCAAAGAGGTGAAAGGAAGTTCTGGAAGGAAAAAAATTCTGATGTGATTTGGAAGACGACATTATTCTAAGAGGGAAAAAAACCCCCTACATCTGTATGGGAGGAAAGGTCTGTGAGCACACCAAACTTCAGGATCTACTGGTCTTTCACTGTACTGCAAGTCAGATGTAGAAGACAGAGGAATAGGTCCTCCAGCCTTATTCTCATTTCTTCTGTGGACACTTCTATCCCACAGAGATCTCTGTGAGGTCAGTGCAACAAAAGTTGTAGAGCACCAGAGGAAAGTTAATCATGGAAGAGAAGGTTTCTCCTTCCCCTGGATCCTGGGGAATGATTCTGTCACCGATTAGGAAGCACCTCCTGGAAAATGTTACACACGTGCTGTAGTGCTGACAGGACCGAAGACATGTAAGAATCACACACTGAGGACATACCTTCCTGTATGCTGTTCTGGAGATGGTTGACAATAGCTGCGAGGATTGTAGACAGACTCATCACCTGTGCGCACTGCGCCAGGCCTAAAGTAAAGAGCTCGTTCCAGCAGGCGCGCACAAGGCTCGTGTTACAGTCCTGTCTATAAACAACAGAAAATCAAACAACTGTAGGCAGTTTTTGTGTCAGGTTGGCATTACCCTACATGTAGTTATGTTAATTATGACAACTAATAACAGGGATTAATGTACTGCAAACCACTTGACTAAGAGGCCTATATTAGCATATTACAAGTATTTCAAAAAGCAAGTAGTGATAGGCTGACTACAGGAAACCATTTCATGTTATCTGTAAAACGGTGCTCACCAGTTCTTTACCAAGATACATTTCTACAAATTAAATGCTTGCTTTTGATTCGGCTTTAGCTTCGGTAACCGCAGTAACATCAGATATTGTAGTTATCCCCTCCTTTGCCATCTTCTATTTTATTCTTCAAAAAGGAGAATATTGCATAGTCTTCACACATTTAGAAGTATTCATTAAAAATTAAATGTCATCATCATTTAAAAATTCAAAATAGCTGAAAAGAGTTCAGATCAGTGTTTAAATTCATTAGTACGCAAACCGTTCAACAGAGTATGTCCATTTACCCAAGAGCTTGAAACGCAGGTATGGACCTAGCCCAGTGCATAGAGAGGAAAAGCAGTCGTGATGCTGACTCACAGATGTAGTGTACATTAAGGTACTCTGGCATTGGACTGGGCATTGTCAGCTGCAAAAAACAGAAGTATGGTACAATATATACAGTTTAAACATAAAACAAATTTTATTATCAATGAAATAACCAGCGAAAACACTGAAACTACTCTCAAAGTCTGTCACAAGGAACTATGTGACAAGAGTTTGTCAAAGGAAAACTGTACTAAATAATTTGCTACTGGCAAGGAATGCAAAGTGGGAATAGGGGACAAGAGATTATGTGAGAGAGCACTCAAATGCAAAATTTTTAATATTAATTAATAATTAAATCTGTGAATTTCACTGCTCTGTGGAGTGTTGACTAGCATCACAGTGCTATAAAAGATACTTCAAAGCTTTTTGAAAAGCAAAATAAAATCTAAACTCTAGATGTCTAAAATGGGTAAGGCATGTAATAGGAATCTACAATCATAGAACAGGAATAAGGTTACAATAAATGTTTGACTACATTAAGTATTACTTATTGCAGTAATCTTTGTATTTCTTGAGACAGTGCAATTTGATTACAGCAAGATGAACACCCTTATTGTTGTTTGCACACTGTTTATCAACACATGTATGTATGTGTTTATATTCAATTGAAGCTGAAGCATCTCTAAAATGCAAGACATTTTTCAGCGGTCTAACCATAAGCATCTAAGAAGGCACTGTAACCCCTCTTCATATGAAGGAGCCTTTTAGATGAAAGTTTTACACTATCTAGAGTTACAAATGAACTAAGCAAGACATCATATGGATGATATGGAACATGATTATCAACATCACTAAAAAGTGAAATACATTTTAAAGCATCCTTCTGCCTATGAAAAACTCCTATGAAATAACACCTATACTCTTTAAATACAGCATATAAGAATGAAAACTGTATTAGAAGCTTTGCAACAGCAGGGGTTATGTTAGATTATACTGCCAAAATTAAATAGAAGAATAACGAAAACACAGTAAACGAATTTTGGGTTATGTCTTAAGTGTTAGTTTGTTTCGTAAGACATTTAAAGAAGGGCATACCTTAAATGTGACATGTGTATCTGTAAGTAGGGGTCCTTCCACTTCAATAATTGGTGTTGACTGATCTCTACTGATTACATGGATATTCGCTCCTCCTGTAGGATCCATCCCATCTGCCAAGTTATGAGCTGCTGTACCATCTGTGGTATTAAGTGCTTTAGCCAAAGTATCAAATGCTCTGAAAGAAAAAAATAAAAAGTAATAATCAATGGAGAGTGGTTCCTTGCACCTTAAATTCAGAGTAGTGGTCAAATTGAACACGATAAAGTATTCCCACTCAGAGGTAACATATACAGGAACTGTTTATGCTAAGACACAGTGTCAGACTTTTCATTACAACCTGGCCTCGTTGTACTGCTCAGACATTAATAAAAAGATCTGTCCATATATTGCTGGAGAAAGATCTCTCCTGTAAGGTGGAAACTTTTTACTACTGTAAGCCCAGCTCCAACAGTTTTATGGTAGTATCTGTACTAGTAAAGAGGTCTCTTGCACATACTATTCACAATTGCTTTTGTGTTTCAAAGTAGGGGGCAATCTCTAACGTGTTTGGTGTCACAATGCCAAATTACTTCAATGAAAGACTGTAAGTATACACCAGACAGAATACAAATTGCTAAATAAGATGCAAATATGAATGCATACCGCGTAATCTCACTTGCAGATTGCTCTTCTTGTTGAACTTCAGAAGTATCTCCATTATTTAGTGACTCACTGAGATTAGCAAGAGATGTTACAACATTTGCTAGTGTTCCTAAAGCACCTTGGCTTGTTTCAGCCTAAAATGGAAGAACCATACTAGTAAATCAACATTACAGGCAATGTATCATACATAATTTTTTCTCATTTTTAATCTTTGTGCCCTTTTTCCCTTATGTACCTTTTCCTTCCTCCTGAACATCTGCAGGAAGAACAATGGCTCACAGTGATCTTTACAGCACACTGCAATCATCAATCCCAGTCCTGGCTGACACATGTGGGGAACTACCTGTGGCTGACCTTTTGCAGAAATACGCTCATGAAAGGAAATCATGTTCCTGTTGATAAACTGATTACCTCCATTCATACAGATCTTCAGGCTTACCCCAACCTTATCTTCTCAAGAGCAAGAATTATTTGTGTCTGTGTACATAACTAAAGTAATCTGAACAAATAAATATATACATGTTCAGAACTTAACTGAAAGAGTGATACCTTGGAGTCAGCAGCTAGGAGGACTGTACCATCATCCCTGATCAAAGGCTGCTGAATATTCACAAGCATTCCTGGATCAAGAAGGCCTGCTGACCTGTTCAAAAGCATATGGCAACTGACAGTCAATAGTATTTTACAGTAATCAGAACAATGTGTAACAATTTATGTCAGAATAAAAGGGATTACCAATTTTTAAATTACCAATTTAATGAACCTCAGTTTATTCATCAGGGCTTAAGTCTGTCTGAAATAGTTTCCAAGAAGTAGCTCAGAAGACTGTAATATGTTTTCCTTTCCTGTGCAAAAGCAATGACAACTTCCCAAACAGATATCCTCTCATTTGTTTTTTATGCTGGTTTATTCTGTTTTAAGGAAAGCTGTTGTCTTCTCATGGTCTCAGAAGTCACTTAGCACCTCTAGAGTTATGCATTAGACTTTGGAGGAAGGCATAACTGTGCCTTTCAAGTTAGACAATGGACAGCACTGAAAAAAAGTTATGTCAAGAAAATATATTTTACATTCCACAATACAGTAATCAAGGTCTGCATAAAATCTCTGCTGCCTCTATTACTGCTACTTTTTGACCAAACATCCTTTCCTTTTGCTGTATCTAACTCAGGAAGACAGTGGGAAGTCTTTGCAGTCAGCAAGGATGAATTTATTTGTCACTTATGTAACACTCCAAGTCTGCATAACCCACTACAAACACACGCACGACAGGTTCAGGCTACAGGGAATTTACAGTTCAAGGAGTCTGAGACTAACAACTAACATTGTGAACTCCCACAGGCAGCAAATCATCATGTGTTATGCAAATTGGAATCCTACATAAATAATAGAAAGTTACACTTAATGACTATAATATTGTCTATAGGGCTGTAAGGATCTGTAGCACGAGGAAATCTCAAAGAAGCAAACATGTCTGAGAGCAGTATTTTTGAACAATCTGACTTTTAAACGAGAACACTGAAAAACAATTGTTCGAGAAATTTGCAGCCAAAATTCTTCCTTACTGCAGTGTCATTTGTTCAACTAAGAATACGTATAGAATACATACTTATAAAAAACTGAATATGCAGATCCAGTACCTCTAGGTGGTTATTACCCAATTCATAAACTAACTGAGCCTACAGTTTTAAAAATGTGGTATTTAAGCTAGAGGGTTTTTTTTATTCTACTCAGAAAAAGGCAAATCTTGCCTCTGTTTATTATGATATGCATTTCCACACCCACTGCCTACGGAGACAACTGAGAGCATGGGAACCATCTCAGGATATCTTCCATACAGTAAAAGAAAGCTGCTGCCATTTTGCTGTTGTTGAAACAGGTCTCTTGGGGTCTGAATTTGCAGTCACTGCAATCTCTTTTACTACTGTCTTCACAAGAAGGAAGACTGAGTGTGCCATTTGCAGATTTCATTTCAGAGAAGTGCTGACCTGAATGCACCACAGAGTAAACCTACATGCTTTTTGCTCAAATATGTATTTGCCCTGCCTGTGCTTTGACCTGGCTGGGCAAGAGCCAGCTCTGGACTAAAAACCACTCAGCTGTACTCAGACAAGAACTTTCATGAGAAGCAGAACAATCCAGGTTGGTCTGGGTAATCGAAACAGAAGATCTGTGAGTTGCAGTTCTTTTCTGTCCAGCTCTTCAGAGCAGGGGCGGGGAGGAGGGAGGAGAGACTAGAGTGTGGCTGCAGAGTAATATGCACAAACAGCCTTAAACAAGACCCATTAAACTGAGGCACTCACCGTGTCCCGTCTTTATCTGCCACAAACGTTGGAGTTGCTATTAGAGGGCTTCGCAGATCTTTTCTGATATAGATTTTTTCAGTGGAAGCTGCACAGTTTGTTGGTTTTTCACGTTGCACATCAAAAGGCTTTCTTTCACTTTGAACGGCTAAATAAAAATAGAAACATGCAGATTTGAAAGGAAATAATTCAACTGTAAAATACAAAAAGAAACTAGAATTCTCACAGCTGGATTTCAGTTTACACAGTTATGATGGTGTATCAGCTCAGTGCAAAACTTCAAATTTAATATGAAGACTGAAGAAACAGGCTCCAATTTTACTACACCTGTGATTATGCACATTTCTAATTAAGAAAGTCAGATCAATCCTTTGCTGTAAGTGCCACTGAACTGGAGTCAAAGCTTGCTATTTCACTGGCATTTAATAAGATGGAACATTCTGAAAAATGTGGTTTAAAATAGTTTATTTATTTATATTTTACAGGTAAAGCTATACCTACATGTTAGATATCATCATAGTCTGGGTGATTCAAAACAATGCAAACCCAGAACAAACCCAGAAAAAGTCAAGACAGGCAAGTTGTGAGAGATGCAGGTTAACGCCCTGGGAGACGAGTCTCTGCATGATATGCAAATCACTCACATCTATTTATTCCAAACAGTTAGGGAACAGTGTACCAAAACTAACTTCTCCAGAATTCAGAATATTTCTACTTGATAACTGGAAGAAAATAAGCTCAGTCCCCAGTATGCCAAACAAGTGTGGTAAATCTTTTAATAAAAATAGTAAGAAACAATAACTTTGTAATTTTAAAGGAAGTGTAAAATGCATCTTTATAATATCACGGTATTTCAAAAAATGATTACAGAAAGTTATCTGTAATCTAAGTCACTAAACTTTATGAACTCCTCTATAGTTTGGCATAACATTTGACTGCACCTCTTTTTCATCTGAAAATTAAGATAATAAAATGAATAAATAATTTAAAAAAAAAAACCCACATCAACTGCTTTCTGTCACTGGATGAAAAAGCAGCAAGAAAAAAAAAACAGAAGGAAAGCAGATTCTGAACACAGACCATTAAAGTCAGATTTATGTCCATCCATATAAAAGTATTAAAATATTTTGTACTACAAACATGCTGTGTATGTTTATAACAACATAATTGGGCTCCTCAAAGACTAGAGCAGTATAAGACAGTTCAAAACAAATCAGTACTGCAGCTCAGACATAAAATGGTGTTGAAAGAAAGGTACGGTAGATGCTTCAGCTGATGAATGCTTTGGTTTCCTTCAAGCAACATACACTGAAATGGAGAGAACACAATAAAAAGTGGTAGTCCACATATTATTTGGTAGGCACAGTATCACACTGGATACTTAACACTCACATTCCATTTTCATGCCCATCTCTAGACATTTCTTAAGTCTACAAAACTGGCAGCGATTCCGATGGTGTTTATTGATGATACAGTCCTGGTTGCTACGACAACTGTAGGTCAAATTCTTCCTCACACTCCTTTTAAAGAAACCTTTGCATCCCTCACAACTGACAGCACCATAGTGACGACCTAGGAAACATATATTTTGTATTCAGATGGAAATGACTTGTATTTTAGCATACAAACATTTATCTCAAGCAAGTAAAACATTGTAAAAAGTCATCATTTAAATTTATTTTGCCTTCTTACCATCATTTTGGACCATGAAAGCACTGCTCAAGTCTTACAAGGTGTTTCTTGTTTACCTATTGTCAGGGCTTTTTGGTAGAAGAGTGGAGAGAAGAGAGGAGGGCTAAGCCTATTTCTGAATGAGAAGCCTGTGAAGTGGTAGTTCCCATTCTGGACAAGTACACGTGCAATTCTATCTGATGTTACAGATTATAGCTCACATTAAAAGAACACAGGCTAAGAGTTTAAGTAATTTCACAATATAAGTAATTTTACAATAAAATTTGAAATGTAATCTTAATTAAACTCCTATACACGTCAATCTTGGTATCGTTTTAATTACATAAACACTTAAAAAGATAAAAGAAAGACAGAGACAGAAAGGTGTCTTTCTGTAGCATGAAAGCACAGTCCTCTTCCTTGACTAACGTATAAATTTTACCTCATAGTCTCCTTGTTACTGCATGGATCTGAAACACTGAAGATTCACTTGATCTCTACTTGCCTTTTTCTGTGATAGTAAAAGACCAAAATTTAACGGGAAGTCTTAAGTTTTTTAGGGAGCACTAAAAAGTGTTTTCCTGGAGCAGGTAGACTTTTCTAGGTGATACGTTTATTGCTGTTTCCCCACAGCTGTGGGGAACTTGACTAAATGCTTCAAACAGTCTCTTTCAGCTACTAGGAGCTATTCAATCATCATTTTGTCTTTCAACACATGCTGATCTATCATACACTGCAGTTGAAGTACAAACTAATATTCTTCCAAGCAGAGTTTAAGTATTCTGTGTGTATAGATACAAAGTATAATGTTAGCTTTTCCCAATTTAGATTCAATTGCTTTTGCCATCAGCATGGCTAAAATCAGTTAAGAGACATGAGACCTCCTCCCTTCATCCCAGTCATCCTTTCAATTAAGTTTCTTGAATACTACTTTCTAGACTTTCTTACCTGATGCTTTATCGCCACAGACTACGCAATATTCTACTACCTGGGGCCTCTGAACATCAGCTTTTCCCAGCAAACGTTCCACCGAAGCAGAGTCTGTCACTATCTAAAACAAAATTCCAGAACAAAACGATGTAATTAGCCAATATTTCTTCTGACATGAAAGTAAGGAGCTTTGCCTACAGAGCAGGATTGGTGTATCAACTGGGAAGAGGTGGCCGAATTTGAGAATAAGCATGACATATGGGATGAAACTAAGTAGTATAAAATGCAAGTTAAAGAGTTTTGACTGTCAATAGTGAGATTGATGAAACAGTCATAGACAAAAAGATTTCAAATAAAACTCCTAGATTTGTTCAGTACTAATAAGTTTCCTCACTTGTGCAGTCAACAGTATCCTTCCTTTCTTGCAATTACTCCCACAGCTGCTATATTTTAGCCAAGGATGGTAATATTTCAGATGCTGTTCCTGTCTATCCCTCCTCTAGCTATTAGAAGTAAGGACAGCCTGAAGCTGAGATCCCTTGCAGAAACAGTTTATCTTCTGAAGGCCTTGTATTCCCCAGATTTCACTAGAGAAAATTACTGTTTACATAATTTGTTTTGCAACACTCTTGTTCACCTAGATTATGCTCAAGTCCCACAAACAACTATAATAGAGGACAGCTTCTGCTCCAAAGAGCTTTTACTGCAATGCCTTGACACTGCATTGTGAATGTAAGTTTGCTCAGGTGAGTTGCATCTCTCTGTATCTGTGAATCTTGAACAGACTGTCTGAAATCCTGGCATTCCTCACAAGCACTATCTTAAGTATTTGCTTATGTCTTCAGAATTTTAATGAGAACACACAACAAGGGCTGACGAGTGCAATGGAATGCATGAGGAATGTGAAGACAGGAGGATATATGATTGAATAACAAAGCCTACAATTAGTATGGTCTAATCCATGTCATTACATCTTTGGAAAAATATTGCAATTTGTCTTAAAGTCATTACAGACTTAAATAATCTGAAAATAAAAACCT
Source organism: Mesitornis unicolor (assembly GCF_000695765.1). NCBI lineage: Eukaryota > Metazoa > Chordata > Aves > Mesitornithiformes > Mesitornithidae > Mesitornis > Mesitornis unicolor. The sequence continues at coordinate 38,138 of NW_010192186.1, forward strand.
GAAAAACAAAAACCTATGGTCTGTCTCAGTTACTGTATTTACCTGAATTCTGCCTGGCACAATGTTGTCTGTGGTGGTAAAGATAAGCTGTTTGGCATTAGATGTCTCAGGTGTTGCCAGTATCACCTTTCCTGCACCAGTTCCATCTGGGCTGGCTAAAATAAACTGTTGCTTTGGAGACACAGCTGAGTCCACTGCTGTCACTATTTGGATTTTTTGACCTGTTTGCTGATCTGTCACAATCTGTAAAACATAATGAAGAATTTTATGAGCCACATGAAACTTTACATTTTAAAACCTTTAATTCTGTCTCAGAATGACAAGATACTTTGATCTCGATATTTATTATTTTGCTATTTGCACATTTATCACACTGGTGCAAACTGATTGCAGCAACCTACATAAGTGCAAAACCATAAAATCAACCCAAATATCTACGTATATATGTATCTACATACCTACTGCATAGACAAAAAATACTAGACAGCTGTGAAAAACGTGAGTCTGATATTGTTAGTAATGAAGAGATATAAGGAGATCTTATAATCACATTTAAACTGTTCAAATGGAGTTGTCAAGCTCCTCAGTTTTCCCTGCCAAGATTTCTTCACTCTCCATCATTTTCATATAGATCTTAACTAATGGGACAATTCACAGTGAAATCTAATCTGGGATTATGATTGACACCACTATGATATTCACCTGCATTTGTTCTGAAGAGGCACGAATACCCTTTTCTCACACTAGTATTCTCCCTCATCATAGAGTCGTAGGTTTGGTTTTTGGCGTTTGTTGGTTTTTTTGCTTTTGTTTTTGCTTTTTTCCAGAAATATCAGTGATATAAGGAGGTAGATTATTTTGCAGAATTGAACAAAAATTTCAATGCAAATACCTACCTTATGATTGCTGAATATTCAGTATGCTTCAGTTATACATGTTGTGAGAACATCTACCTTGCAATGAAATATTGATACATATTGAGATGGTTACTGTACCAGGCAAAATACAGATTATGTTACCAGACAACCGTATCAAGAATAGAAACCTTCCATCATACAGAATCTTGAGAATCAGCATATGAAACAGTAAGGCTGCCTGATTCCACCTTCTGTTCATAACTTTAAGGAACACCATCTTAGATAAAATACATAGCTAAATGTTGTTGATAACTAAGAACATCATCTTGGTGCTGTCTACAAAGAAAAATGACAGCAACTTCTGTGTAACTTTTCATGGATCACATATAAACACTGATGACAATAAATAACCAAGACAAAAAAATTAGGCCGGATAAGAAGTGAATTATATGTATATTTATAAGAAAAACTAATTACATATGTCATTATACATGCTTAATTTGAATCTTTGAAAATGACATTACAGATAAAACTGTATAATGTATAGTAAGTATAATGACAATATCAAAATGATATCAAAAGTGCTTTCAGGGCTGTTCACAAGGGTAGTGCCTACCCACCCTGACCAAGACATATCCCAAGAAAAGACCATCCTGTGATGGAGGCTGCATTGCCAGGACTGTTCCAAACACCCTGGAGTTCAAGATCCTCAACTCTGGCAGAAGTCACTGCACACATTCTGATAGATAATATAAAGATACCATTAATGTATCAGTAACAACGACCCGCTGGCTCCTAAACATGGCAGAGAGAGGGAGAGGAATGCCCTTGGAGATGATCTTGGGTGTTCTGCTGAAAATGCCTGCCCATTTGCTATGGGTAGAGCTCAGGAGACTTGTATACATAGGTCGAGTTTATCCTCTCCAAATATTCTTCACTGACTACATCACCAATACAATTATTGTATATGGCAACTAGTCATCACCAATTACATGCTGGGAGAGGAAACAGAATTTCAGTTTGCACTAAAAATGATCTCCTCACAAAATGCAGGAAAGTCTTCCATAGACTTTAGCATGCTTTTGTATAAAACTAAGTGGGAGGAGAAGAAGAATAAAAAAACCGAAGAGGTAATAGTTACTTAATAAATGGATTTTTACCTGAATGCGTTGTGGTGAAGCTACAGAGGAGTCTGTGGAAATTATCTGGATACGTTGGGAAGGGCTGGTCATCACTGGAGATGCAGATAGTGAAGTCTGAACAGTCTGCACCTGTAAACAACATACAGAATTCTAATTTACTGTTACAGTACTCAGCACTTTAAAAAATACATATATTTATTAAAGATCAGATGGCCCTTTAGCATTGAATCTAAATTTACTGGAAAGGTTACAGTCATCAGACCAGCATGGATTTGTTTTCAATGAATTACCAGAATATTGGCATTTTTTTTCAGGAACAGAATGATTTTGGTAGATGACCAAAACTACAAAACCAAACCACAACCACCCTGCCACAAATAAATCACTAGATCATTACTATGTGATCCTTCAGCTTACTAAAATGTAGAAATACTTTTTTCAACTTTTGATTATGTGTTTGCCTCACTTTTTCCTTCTGTAAAAACAAAATACACTGTATGCACAATAATGTATAATGTTAAATAGTTCACCTAATACTTTTAAAGTACTTTATGAACTACTTTTTAAATTTTCAGGTAGCCCAAGTTTAGAAAAGCTTTCTAAGCATCCTCAACCCCAGGAACATATATGGGATACACGGAATCTGGTGGAAGAGCGCACAGGATTCCTGTCTGACCAAACCGACCTTTAGTTTTTGTATCTCTGACCTTACTTCCTCTATGAGGCCTTCTGAAAGTGTGGTGTCTATACAGCTCACTTGGAGAAAACAGCAGTTTCATTTTTCAAGTAGAATTAAGAACAAAGTTAACAATCCAGTATTTTTAAAGTAAAACATTAAAATTAAGATAGCTGGTTATCTGGCTATCCATGTTTTAGACAGTAGAATAAATTAAAATTCCAGTTGTTCAGTGTGCCCATATCCTCTCCCCTTTTTCACTGTCCCTCAGGTTCTGTTTTTTCTGTTTCACAGAGGTGCAGAATTTTTTCTGCAATCTATGCTCCAACAGATCACCAATATATGAGCACGTATTCATGCATATGTGGTTAATTCTTGTTATTCTTGTGAGGATTTCACTAGCATGACAGAGGTTAAATTTTGCACTACAACTGAATACTACTGTTTCTTGTTCTATTCCATATCTTTCTAGAGCACCAAATGATAACACAAATCTAGTTCTGAATATCTAGGAAAAACCTGAAAAACAACCCTTGTATGGTTATTTTCAGAGCAAATCCGTTACAGGAAACATGGAAGATAACATTGGCTTCACAGCCTTTATCTTCTGTTTACAGAAGAGATATGGCATTAACAATGTACCCTTACACACATAATTCTGCAGTTGTGCATATTCAGACTCTGTTCTTGTTCATTCTAGGAACAGGCAGCCTGTTACAGGGCACTGGACCAGGCTGCCCAGAGAGGTTGTGGAGACATTCAAAACCACTTGGACACGTTCCTGTGTGACCTGGTCTGGTGATCCTGCTCTGGCAGGGGCTGGACTGGATGATCTTTTGAGGTCCCTTCCAACTCCTAATATCCTGTGATTCTGTGATTTATTGACGCAACTTTTAGTACTAATGGTTCCTTCCTAATAATTGTACATGCAGTATAGATAAAGCACTTGTTTTCTAGCCCTCGCAGTCAGCTTACAGGTAAAAAGGTACTGCTTGCCACTCGCCATGGCCATCCAGTCCCATTTCTGTTAAGCTTAGGATATGCAGATGCCTACAAAAACTAGCTTATTTAGTAATATTGGGGTTTTTTCAGATATAAACATGAGCTGAAGCTATTAAATCAGTCTCTCGCACAGAGAAGTATCTGCAGATGTAGATGTCTATAATATATTTTTTTCCACTATTGGCACATGCATTTTTGCCATTCTTAAGTTTGGAACCTCAGCACACAGAAAACTGGACTTAGCTAAACAAAATCAAAACAAGGTCTATCAAAATTAACCTGGAAGTTCTCAAGGAATTAGAACATGGTTAGTTCCAGAACACTTTGTCTGGTTTCAATAGAGTAAAAGCTAAACTATTCTGCTACTTCTAATATAGTAACTTAGAAGAAAATTACACACACTTATTTGTGCTGCACTCATTACAAAAGCTCTGCTTTCTCAGTGCATTTCACAAGTTACCAGTCCCTGATGTGGCTCAATGTTTTGACTCTTGTAAGAAAATTCAAAACACAGGAGACAATTTGGTTCTGTAGCCATACACTGCATACGCTCACCAGTATTTTCAAAAAAGTTGCAAAAATATTTGAACAACACTTAGCGCACAGGAGACACCAGTATTTTAGAGTAGACTATGGCAGCTCCAGAGGTGACGCTGCTGTCCGCAGCCAACAGTGCCACATGGACGCTTTTTCAGTCACATTGAAGCTATTATATAATATGATGGAAAAACAAAATAACGTTTAAAAGACTGCTGACAGCAAATTTAACACATGCAGCATATCTGAGTAACAAGCATGGTAAGTTCTTACAATATGATATAAATTTATACAGATTATCTGTTTCAATTGGAGTGAAATAGTGCAGTGATGCACTTGATAAAAAGACTGAACAGAATATGGCATTACTGATTTCTTCTACACTCAGGTTAACACATAACTGCTTCTTGAAAACAATGCACATAGGCCAAAACTCTGACATTACTGAACACTTTTCCAAAGGACAATGACTTAACAGCCTGGATTTTTACTGAAGTCTGCCCAATGCCAAATAAATATTTTACATTTTAAACCAGATTTTACATGTTAATTTAAAATAATTTTATATTGTAAACTGTATCATTTACAATACTTGTAAACTGTGACTGTAAACAATAATTTGGTTTTTCATAAATGCCCCCTAAGTAGACATTTACATTGTCCCACAGAATCTATAGGACTGTGTTTAGTGTATGACTGATTATAGTAATTGCATTCTATATGGGAATTTGAGAGCATCAAACCAGAGTTTAATATCTGCAGCAGCATGTGGCCAAAACCAGGAAGCTCGAAAATTATTTTTATTAAATCCTCTTTTAAACAATCTTGGAATGATTTGTTTATCAAAGCCTACATAGTTGGACAACAGGGTAGTGTCAATTTATTCATTATTTAAGCTTGCATTGAAAAATCTTAATTTTGTAAGCTTTCTTGTTTAATATACAAAAAACCCAACTTGTGTTGTAAAGAAAAAACAGTTTGGATAGCAAGGCAAACGTACTGCTGTCTCTTTGGGGAAGCAAATGTATTAAAATACACAGCTCTTAATGAAGCCATACTGTTCTACTTTCCTATTGCCTGTACCATAATGAGTACCATATATTGTAAAAGTAAAAGCTAAATTGAACATACTATTTCTAATTACCTTTAATACACAGGACACAAAAATTGAAGAAAATATAGAAGAGAGATGTAGAAATAGCAGAATCTTCTAATTATTGGATGATACAAAGCATCCAACAGCAGAAAACAAGATACCTAGGCAAGAAAAAAATCTCAAGAATCCCAAAATGAAGACTCTCAGAATCACAGAACGGTTTGGGTTGGAAGGGACCTTAAAGATCATCCAGTCCAACCTCTGCCATGGACTCCTAGAGCACACATTGAACAATGATCTCCTTATCTTCCATGCCAAATTATTATCTAAGCTATCCGCCCTTTAAAAAGTCTAAATTAGAGCAAGAAGATATTTTAAAACTGTTTTCCAAGTCTTTCACCTTCAATTATAGATTCCTTAGCCTTTTTCTGAAGCATCTTCAAACTTCACACCACGATGCACTGCAGGCAGCTTGGAAATAAATACAAGGATCTATTTTTCCATGTTATTCAAGGATTTATAGCAAGTTTAAAAAAGGTAACCAGTATATATATGGTAACTTCACTGAAATTCTTCTGTGAACATTTTGGGACTAAACATTTCCTTTTTCTGGGTTAGTAAAGTACCTGCTGCAAAGGGGTCCCAGCATACAACAGCTGTTCCAGGTATTACATCAACATGAAAATAAGCGCTTTATGCTTTAAAACACTTCAACCGTTTTATAGACTGGATCACATCCTCATGTAAAGGTTATTGTTACTGATCAACTCCAGACTTCAAATCATAAAATGGTTTAGGTTGGAAGAAACCTTAAAGACCATCCAGTCCAATCCCCCGCCATTATCCTACCGTACAACTAGTTGGTTACCTTAAGTCTAACAGCGAGTTCTCTGTAAAGCTGGCTAAGTTTGAGACCAGCTGCCATTATAGGCTGATATGTCATTTTCATGTTTAAATATTCAAGAATGCTATTTAGTAAACTGAAAATGGACAATATTTTAGTCTTCTCTTGGATGAGAAGATATGGTGCACCAATGGAGAGTAATTGCCTAATACAAATCAGTGCTTCAGTGTGCACAACTGTGCATAGATTATACTAAATATATATATTTTTAATACTCTTATTAACATGCATACATAGAATGGTGTAGGACTCTGAGAAGCAATATTTTACCTTCTTGTCAGGGTTGCCTACTTAATACTCAGTGGAATAAGAACAGCTTGGTTGCCAGCAGAACAACCACCGTGGTAAATAAATTAAATGCAAAAAAGGAACATATTCTTTGAAATACAGTTTACAAGAGTGAGGGAAAAAAAAATCTTCTGTCATTTTGTTTGACAGCTAAATTTCTGCCTTGAGCGTTGTCACACATCTACAAAGGATGAGAACAGATAAACACATGACGCTTTATTATGGTCCCATCCATTTAATTGCATCAAATTTGACTTCTTAAGTAAAGATATTTTTATTAAAAAAAACCAAACAGTAGTCTGAGAATATGCAACACTAAAGAAGTTCTATCAGAGATTTACAAGATCAACTTCAGATAGCATATATAAACACTATAGAACAAATAAAGCTATCATTAATTAGACTCCCAAATAAATAGATTCAAAGTATTCTAAAAGCAAACGGCTTGCAAGTAGTCATATCAGGAAGATAATACAGCTTAGCATTATACTAGGTTCACATACAAGATTAAATATAACATTTACTAGTCTCATCTGTTGTTCAGAAGAAATTTGACACCATGAAACCTGTATCATGAAAAAAGCAACTGCTTTGGAAGCTGTACGTGGAAAACCCAAGTCCTGCAAAGTCAATGATTGTACACTGTAGTTCTAAAATAGATTTTATAAAATTAAATACACTTGAACTTCTTTAAGACTGGCAACTGTCTCAAATTAGACTTCATCTTCAAGAGCTGAGGAAAGAAACAAAGTAGGCTGTATATCACAAAAAACTTCAGTGCGCCACATTTTACACAGGCTTAATCAGCAACCATTTAAAAGTAACCGCTAACACTGTGACTTGGACAGTCAGAAAATAATACATATTAAGTAAAAGATAGCTCAAAACCCCCTAATCTCCCTATACAAAACACACTAAATACACTTACTTTGAGAGACAGGGGAAAAATAATCTGCTTTAATACACTTAGCACTGTGCTTCCTGGAGCTCCCTGGCTGTACACTGTACAGACTCTAGTACTTAGTGTCAAATTCTTCCTGCAGTCTTATTTACATTTTTCCTCATCAAACCTCTGAGGGCAAAACAATTCCGAGAGAAACGTGGAGGTCACTTTTAGTCAGAGCACAGACATTTTCATCCAGTCTCCATTACTGAGGACTCCAATCAAGAAAGCAGCCAGTATTGTTTTAAAATGCCCTCTCTGTGACCCTGCTTCTCTGAAGGTCAAGTGCACTATCATTCCCAGTAACCAAGGAAGCATAATCGACATGTTTCTGCTGTTTTGCCAGCTGCTAAAGAAGTCTGTCTAATAGTAATATTAATTTCATCTGGGGAAGATAGTCCCACATTACCAAGCTTCCCCCTCCCACTGTTCTCTGTTCCTAAGCCCCTCAACCTGCTCACTCTCTGAACTGTAAAGCAGCAAAATGAAAGCTAAGAGAAGCGTTTGCTTGTATCTTGAATTACTTTCAAATCGGCAAAATTGAAAGGAAAATCTACCATGTTCCCTCTGGAGCATCCTTAGCTTTAAGGTTCATTAAGATAATGTATTTAAAGGAACATAAGCCTTTCTAAACTAGCCTGGAACCCTCAAATATGAAGTAGCATAATCCATCTTAATACGTTTTAGAATTCATACAGTAAGTTCATGACACACATGAACTTATTAATTATTATTATTAATTAGTTTATACTCAGTAGCAACACATTCATATGAGGCTGCAGTGAAGTCTGACAAATGGGTGAAAACAGAAAATATTTTTAAATTAAATAGTTAGAAAGTAAAATTTGTTAAAGCTATGGCACATGAAGCGTTGGGAAAAATGACCCTGTACCTGACAAGTTTTACAACAGTAAACTTGAATGCACTGGACTTCCACTATAAAGCCTTATGCAACCAATGCACGACCTAGGTACCTGTAAGTAGAACTGGTATTTTATATTAACTTCAAGGACTCCTACCCTTAGCGGGGAAGACATGCTCACTATTGAAACTGGGCTGTCTAGTCGATAGAAAACACAATTATCTACTGTCAACTCTCTAAAAACGATGCATAATTACCGTAACTACAGGAGTGTATTTACAGAATAGGTACAACATAAATGTTAGGTCAACTAATTGTGATCTAGTATTGGGGAAAGTACTATACCTAAAACATGAGAAAACCCAATGACATTTTAGTTGGATTTTCCTTGTGCTTATTATCTGACACCACACTTAATAACCTTGTAACTGTAGGCTTTAATTTGTCCAATTCCTTCAGGAAAGATGTTTGTGATACCCAATTAACAGCTGTCTTTCCTGGGACAAAAACCAAATCCTGAGTATAACAACACTTTTTCACTACATAACCCTCTGCTCAGAAGTAGACTTCCCAATTCTAAAGTTTGGGATAGGTGTATTGCAAAGGGAAGGCAGAATCCTTGTAACGCTTAAGCAGAAGTGATATAAAAACATACAGTCAGAAAAAAAACCACAAACCTCAAACTTGCTTTGTTTCTAGACAAGCTAGCAAAGTAATTGAAATCTGAAATAAAATACAGAACCTCTCAAATATACTGTACTAATGTAGTTAGTACTACAGTAGTAACTACTGATGTAGTTAACAGCTTTGTCACAATTGCCTGAGTCACCCACAAAATCTCAAAGACTTGAGCAAGAAATATAAAATATATTAAATATTTTTTCCTGATGAACCTCTTTATCCATTAAATTAATAGTAAGCTTTTATGAAGAATATATGTATTGACTGGAAATGTCCAAATATATTTATTTCACAGATGTAAGATATATCTAAAAAGTTTCAGTGATACTCTTTGGAATTAACTGCCCTGACCACTGGGACTTTTTGTGGAGTGGCACATAAAATTCAGATCCACCGTGGAAGAAGTCATGTGCAGGTTAACTGCCCTAAAAGGATACCAGTGCAACATCTTGTATGAGATATACCAAGGCAGCAGCCATTGAAGAAGCTGCAATTTTTGGCATATTTGCATCCTAAAAAAAAGGAAAAAAAAAAAATCACAGACTACACTGACAAAGGATACACTGGGAATTTTTTGGCTGTCATGGAACAAGAAGGGGACAGTTTTAGCAACTACTGAAAGTTCTTCCTGGTCACGTCAGAGCAGATGTTGGAAAGAGGAACCAGCCCTTATTCCTCCCCACAGCAACAGCTCTGTTTAAAAACTCTGCATGAAAAACTAAAGGATTGCACAGGGAAGGCAGCTCCACTTCTTAAGCAAATACATTTTTCTTGAACAACATGCAAATCAAATGTATGTTGCTGCTGGGACTGAGCCTGGGCCACTGATACATTGCACAGTGACAGTACTAAATAAATACTTGAGAAAAGTAGCATTACCTATTTTTGCATTAAGGCTAAAGTATTTTTTATGCTTCTCAAAAGCTACTCAGGATGAGAAGGAATTGCTGAAATTCCCTCTGAATCCCCTAGCTGCTCTCTGTTCTCCAATCCCATGAACTGTAAGTAAAAGCAACTGCAGACGCTAAAAATGGAACTCTCACCCAATCTGTTCAGAAATGCAGTTGGGAAAATGAAGCAAGATACACTGCTATAAAGCAGAAGCAATCAACAGCAGTGAAACCATTTGAAACCATTACAAAGTCCTAAACCATTTTAAAAGTCCTAAAAATAGAATAAGTACAAAAATACAGAATTCTGGAGTGCACTCAGTAACTTCTGTGATACATTCACAGTTTCATGGAAAACAAACCTGACGAACTATTGCTCAAGAAAGAAAAACATGGCCTACTTGCATGACAATCTGATTTGGTGTTTGGCATCGTAGCTCCCAATAAACCCATGCCCTGCATATGTGGCAATCATGTTGAAAAAAAATGATGTGGGTATAGTTAAAACTGACAATATTTGCATTAAGTTGTCCTGTTTGCAACTTAACTTATCTCTCATCATTCATAACTTAAAATTCAGTGCCAGATTAATGACTCTCCCATTTAATTTTCATCGATGAAAAATACTGTATTCTGAAAAAGTCTCTCATTTTTTAAGGCCAGTCCCAAGTTTCACGCTAGATTTTCTCTGAGAAACAGTGAGTACAAATACAGAATTTTAGCATACTTCCAAAGAATTAGTAATGTATTTACCTGTACAAAAAAACTGTAAAAAAAACCTGTATCTGACTGAAGACACAAATAGCAGGTAGTCAGCCATTCATAAAGACATAGTTCAACGTTAACACGGCCATAGCATTAACTAATTCTTAATGAGACAGCTGCTTATAACTGTTCTTCCATGAACAAAGTTTCGATGGTATTATGCAGTGGACAGGCATATTATTTAAGAAGAAGCTGAATACTATAAAGAGATGAAGCCCTCTATTTACCCACCGGCCAAGAAGAAATCACAGAGCTTCAAACACTCTTGAGATGGAACGATCTCTCCGGTGGCAAGATACAACCATCACACTATGTAACCACGGTGCATTTCCTGCACGAGGAATTACAAACGTCACATATTTTATGTGCCTTAGATGTGATTACAGCACTCAAGTTCTACCAAAATAGTATAGCGTTTGCCAGTATTTCCATTGCAGATTTTTATTTCCAAGTTTGTTTGGAAGCACTTTAAAAAATGTAGCTTGCCAAACTGATACCTGGCATAGCAAACTAAAGTAAAAATCTGCTTGTTGCTTTTCAGTGTGAAACCAGAGTTTTTTGAAACTACTCCTTAGACGTTATTTCCGGGTTACTCAGCAGGCCATTTTCCACACTAAAAACCCCCCAAATTTTTTAGAAAGAAGTTGCTGTAAGTAGGAGATCTCAAATCCGTTTCTGAAAACACAATGACACACATTTCCTTCACATACAGAGCTTCTTCTTGAACTTAAAAGTATTTTTTAACATTCAGGTGTGATCTTAGTTCAACAGGTCAAAAAAATCCCAACGTAATGTCTGAAAATTGGCCTTGTCTATAAAAGTGTCTTAGCCTACTTACCCTTCATTATTGATGAAATCCCTTAATTATGTAATCATGATAAATCATAGTAAATTTGAATGATATTAAACCAAATAACTTTTAGCATACAAAAATTCTAGTTTGTTTATTTTTTTACTGAATTCTGCATACCAGAGGAGATAAATAGGTGATTTTCTATGGCCATGATCACATGCAGTTGCAGCGTTCACGAGCCAATTTAGACATTTTAGCTGTTAAGCATCCAAGCCTCAGTGAATATACATTGTGACAAGACATCCCTTAATATTGCTTTAAGCAGATTTTGTGCTTTTTGTCGTACATGTAGGCAGAAAATGTAAAGCCCAATTTAAATAAATCATCCTGCTGTAAATCCAACATAGCGCATAAGTGAAACAGGAAACTTCAAGCACTGTTCTTGATTTAGATGCCAACTCAGGAGATGAGCACAAACCTTCCATGTCCAAAATGGTCAAGCTAATCGTCAAACGACCAGAAATTTTGTTGTCGTAATTTTTTAAACAGTACGTAATACGGCCAAGTTTCTTTATAGCTCACGTCGCATTTCCTACTTGTATTCCTAGTGTGGGAGCCACCAGAATGAAGTGGGGTAAATAAACCACATATTGGTTTCACTGGTTTCTTGTTTGTCCCCAAGTGTAAAGCAATACTATTCTATAAAGATTTTCTGTTCCATTTATGCTTAATTGTAAACTGAAAGGACTTCCCATGTTGTTCATTTCAAAAGCTCATATGCCAACTGTTGTGATATCATCTGTCACTCACCTCAGCCTCAGCCACCTGCTGAGTCTCCACTACCTGCTGAGCCAGCACCTCCATATTGGTTGCCATGGTGAAGCAAGATCATTAGAGAACCTGTTTGAAAAGATGCCAGCAACTTCCATCAGGCACAAAAGTCAGCTTTTTTCATACGATTAAAGAAAGCTCTGATACGACAGTATTACAATACTGTTTGACATATCTGACAAATAAGAAAATATGCCATGAATGCATGTGTGTGTGCATGCACATGTATATACTCATATAACTACTCATACAGTACATGCACACTGAAACTATACTGTTTAAAAAGCTGAGGCACATAGTTATTCTTTTACTTTATAAAGCCTCTAATATGCTATTCTTACTATTATTTAAGATGCAAAGAAGAGATGTTAATTTTATAAATTAGAAGGGAGTATTTAAGTGGCAACTACTGAAGCAGTTTGTGGAATTCACAGATCTCTCATCTGAGAATGCTGTTTTAAGCAAATTTTTATTGAGTCATTCTGTCAGACTGCCACGTTCATCCACATTGTTATGGTAATCTGGCACAATAAGGGAGACAAACTGCCAAATCTAAAATGTATTTTCTATTATCTATTTTTTATGTGATACTATTACCACTCTGAGGAGAAAATACTGCAGAACTGCAGCATCCTACTGTGTCTGTACCTTCAACCTTATGCTCCTCAGGGTCTTAAAAAAAAACCAACCCAACAAAACCAAATCAACAAAGGGAACAGAAAAAAGAATAAACAAGAAAAAACCACTTTCAATATATTTTTAAAGATCATTATTAGGACTTTGTTTCACCAAGCGTAAATTTAATTCAGATTTCAAATTCATGCATTCAATTTTTAATTGTGGCTTGCTCACTACAGAGCTAGAGTTCAGATTCTGACCCAGGCATAGGTTATGAAAAGGCTTTCCTAAATGTTGGACCATTTGATGTTATATTGAAATCCTTTTCTCAGTTGTTCAGTAATTCCTTTTCAGTGTTTTCTCTTATTTTTTTATATTCAGCAAGGAAGATAACCATATGCTAATAATGTGCTGTTTTCTCAGTGTTTTAAGATGAAGGGAGCCCTGAAGAAGAGATATTTTGTTCATAAGAATTTCTAAGAAGCGATTAACTATTTACTGTGGTTGGGCTCTGGCAAGATTTGCTGTGTTATCACCAAAATTTTTGTACTTTTGATCTTCCCAAAGCAGCAATAAGCTGAGGCTATTTGATCAAATCCAATTGGAAGCCCAGAGACCATACACAGCCATGCGAAATAAGCTTGTTAATGTTGACTCCCAGAACATGACACAAGGCAAAAACAGCTTCCCAGCAAAACCCCTGAGCAGCAGAGTTCCCAAGATCAAGAAAAAATCCCCAAAACAAACCAACAAAAAGGTGGAATTTAAAAACTGTGAGGAGGCACCTGGAAAACCAGAAAACATTTTCAGTGTAACAGTGTGGCAGCCAACCCAGTACTTGCAGATGCACTGCTGTCCAAAATAGGGCCTAAAACCATTGATGTCACCTTTAGTTGCAGTGAAACCTCAGAAGAAAGTCATACGCTCCATTTCAGATATTCTACGGGTACGGCCTACCAGGATGACATGGAAAGAGGCCGAACTCGAGCTTATGGAAGCCTGTTCCTTTGTCTTAAGGAGCCAGGGCTCGCCACACAGCTCCATCGAGCAGCAGGCCAACACGCCTCCCTCAGTGGAAGCCTGGAGACAAGAAAGGCGGAGCCGGCAGGGTAGGCTCTGCCGGGAACCCCTGCCCCACCGCCGGGACCCCCTGCCCCACCGCCGCAGTGCCAGGGCTCCTGTGATCCCCGACAGGGCAAGGACAGCGCCCGACGGGACTCGCTCCCCGACCACTGCCTCCTTCCCGCCACCGGCCCCCATTGGCTGCGGCACAGGACCCCGCTCCGCGCTACTCAGCAGCCGCCGGGCAGCTGACGACC
>NW_010192187.1:0-977 GCF_000695765.1 Mesitornis unicolor
CAAAACTGGACTGAAAAAATGTGTTTTCTCAAATCCATTGTTTGTGCTTCCCATTCTTCACTCCAGAAAATTTGGAGGAAAAAAAATACCACATAGAACAGTATTGAGAAAATTCATATAGTACACGAAAATGATATTTTGGGGTTTTTTTTGTATTTCTCCTTGCACTGCCATTGCATTTTTTTTAAGTTAATAGAGTTCCATCAACCCTTTCCATAACCTCTTCCCTCTTAGAAATCAAGGACCTCTTCAAAGGAGCGCAGTACCCTCACTGTACGTACCCTGTGTAGTTTAAGCCACCGGGAAGTTCCATCCACATGCGTAAAATGTCTCTTCAGAGTTATCCTGAGACAGTACATCTCTATACAATATTTATATTGAGGGATATTGCTAGATCTATAATTATCTTAAATTTAAATGCTAGAAAATATCTGTGTCTTTATTCCTTCTCTTCCAGCAAGATCTTGGAACAATGTTGCCATTTGACAAGACTTCACTTGGGAAACTGGGAATTTGACACGTAGTACATCATTTTCTGAACACTTATTGTAGGTTATTGTAGAAAACAGCATACTGTGCTAGGTGGAGCTGTGGTATGACACAGTGCAGAATTCTTTAAGGTCTTAGATACCTCATTTATTGTTGGAGATGATTATGGACGTGCTAAATCAAAATCTGTAATTTTTTAAGATACATTTTTATCTCTTTCTTTCTTTCAGAGCTGAGGACTACATTTTAGCTAATTAATAAAAGCACCCACCAGTGAAATACTTTGAATTAATGTTGTTTATTTCAATACATATTAGGTAGGAAGGCAGAAAAAAATATTTCATTAATAGACTGTATCTGGAATACCTGACACAGTAACTCATTCACTTGCTCTCCATCAGGCTAAAACAGAAATTTTCTGATTAATGCCCAGCCTTCTACAAATTTTAGTGTGTAAATTTATATTGAGTAAGCACACATGCAAATAT
>NW_010192188.1:0-435 GCF_000695765.1 Mesitornis unicolor
TATTATATTTTTCTCATTTAATTTATTATTGGTTTTCCTGAACGTGCGGTGTCAGATGAATACTGCAGCTTGAGTAGCAGTTCTGTAAACATCCCTAAGCCTGTAATGTGTGCCGTTTCAGCAACATGCACTGTCGCTACGCAGACCTGGAGAGCCCATAAGAGATGCACTGCAGCTACACGGGCCTCACAAGCTCCTACAATATGCAATACAGATACACAGACCCCGGAAGCCCCTACAACATGCACTGCAGATACACAGACACCATGGGCTATCACAATAAACTCTGCTGACACTCCACTTCGCAGTGCGAGCTCTGCTGTTACTCCACCTCCCACAGAGAGTGTTGCCATTAGTCCACTTCTCACAACAAGCACCGCTGCTACACTGACAGCTACTGTGGCCACTCCAGCTCAATCCATAAATATACGGGTT
>NW_010192188.1:597-1319 GCF_000695765.1 Mesitornis unicolor
ACAGGAGAGGGTCCTTCTGAAGCAGGGACAGCACCGGGTGCTGCCCAAGGGGTGCTCCAATGCTGGGATAATGAACCTGATACCATAGACTTGAATAGTAATCAAGCTAAGCAGTTGGGATCCCTGACCAGAAATGCAGGCATTGATGAGGTAATTGGGGACAGGCAAGGAACTCTCAGCCTCTAGAGACGACTCTTGTCAGCTCTGAAAAGCAGGTATTCCTTAAGGGATGATACTGAATGTCACCCGAGCAAATGGATGACCATTGAAAAAGGTATTAAATACCTGAGAGAATTAGCTGTGAAAGAAGTGATCTACAGGAGGGTGACTGTAAACCCTGATGAAATGAAATGCACTCCTATGCTGAGGAAATTTGTGCAAAGTGCACCATAAATGTATTCCCACACATTGGCAATGCTGGTCTGGGTAGCAGATGGTGGGCCAATAACTGTGAAAGAAGTGGTTAACTAAGTAGACCAGTTTGAAGTCAGTGTTTCTAATCCCCTACAGACCTGCATCTCGTTCGTGGAAAAGATAGCTAAGGAGATGGCCAGTGAAACCAAGGAAATGGCCAGTGAAACCAAGAACTTAGTGGAAAAGCTGTGTGACAAACTACCCAAGAGGGAAAGCAGATCTATTTTTTCCCCTGAGTGGAGTCGCATTTCAGCTATTAGTAAAAGACCTCCTCCTACAAGCCAAGGAGTGATCAGCAAGACACGCTC
>NW_010192189.1:0-5426 GCF_000695765.1 Mesitornis unicolor
CTGCACGACCGTGTAGGTGGGCCTTGCACCCAGGTGTTTGTACCACCTCATCACTGTTGATGATAACTCTTAAAGACTAGATGCTGAGGATGCTGAATGTGAAATATGTGGTCTAGGTTTTCAGACGGATTGAGAATATCAAGATTCTGACTGAAGTTTTTCTAAAAGCTGGATGTTTTTTATGTGCCCCAGGGTGAACACTGTAAAACAAAGGTAAGGGTTGTTTTCCACTCTCCTTATTGGTATACTTGCTAATCATTAAAACTTCTCAGGACTTTTGCATTCCAGCTTTTATGCACGTTATATCTTTGTGATACACCAGTGTGTTTCCTTTGTCTTGCCTCAGCTCCTGCAAGTGTAAACAAGTGGTCGTGCAGTTAAATTTAGCAAGTAATTGTAGTGAGGAAGGGAAATGAGAGATTTGAGCTCACTTTCTCACACACCCTATTTTAGGACTTTGTGATGAGATTTGTTTCAGGATTAAAAGAAATAGATCTAGTCAACACAGTCTTTGTTGGTGAAACTGGCTGTTAAGACATTATGTAACAATAGTAATGGATCTTTAAAAAAGATTAGTCTATGATCATTACATTTCAGAGATGCATGTTTCAGAGGATAATATTTATGGTATTGATCCAAAGGATCCAGTGGCCCTTTGTGATAAATGTTTTGAAGATCCACATTTTTTCAATACATATGAGTGGGAAGGGAGGAACGACAATAAGAAAAAAAGAAGAGGGGGAAGAGAAGGAAAAAAACTCACAACCCCCAAACAAAACCACTAGCATTTTGAGAGGGGAAGCTCTCAGATTAGTCATAGCCAGTCTATCCTAGGAAACAAAGTTCTTGTATTTAATGTTTCCTTACTTAAAACCTGCATTGATGTGACTGTAGTGCTGGAAGGGACCCTTTGCGTCATTTGCTAGATTTGTGTTAGTGAAGTGGTTGGGGATTTGTTCTCTGTTCCTTTGAGCAAATGTCATGGTACAGCTTGTGCCCCTGTGGTCTAAAATCCTTCATTCCTAAAAGAAGTCAGCAGTGCTTAAAGAGCTTCCTAGGAGCAATCTGTGGCCTGTGGCAACCCCTGAACCCTGCTTGGCTGTTAGTAAGTAGAGAGCTAATTCACACAGGCCAGAACTGTGCCAGAATGTACCACTATATCAACAAAAAGGGGACAGTGCTGGAGCCTACCATAAGCCTCATCACTGGCTTCACTCCCAGGCTATAGCAGGTGGTCGTGTCCTATAACCCGTCTGAAATCCCTCTGAAAGGCTGGAGCGTGTCTTAGTTTCCAGTGGTGTCCAGGGTGGATGTATTGCAAGCAAACGTTCTTTTTTAAAGAAATAAGATTTTACACAGATGTCCTGTAAGCTGTTTCATTCAAGTTGCATCATGTGCTGAATGATGTCTTCCCTTGCCAAAAGGTCCCACTGGTGGGTTCATGATGGGGTGGAAGTGGCAAGAAAGACGGCATGAGTGAGGGGTGTTGAATTGCACTATTACATACCTCATAGCCATAGTTTAGCCTTCCTCCTGTCAAACCTGGTAGAGTCTTGGTCTTGAGACTCAAAATTTTATTGTCTCCTCTTATACAGCAGAACATTATGAATGATGCTTATATATTTATTCCTTTGGTTTTGGTCAGATGAAAAGAAGAAAGAAAAGACTCCTTGAGACTTTCCTAACTTTGACACCGTTTGAGACTTTATAAATGTGGGTTTCAGCTGTGCTTGTTGCAAGTTACTGCAAACTGGCAAACCAGCCTGTAAGCTAGGGCAACACAACCACAAGTTTGGCAACAAGTTACTGCTGCCAGATGCCTTTGCTGTTCCTTTAGCTTTCTATGGATTCGAGGCACTTAGCTTTTTTTTTTTTTTAAATACTTTCAAAGTAGAACACAGTGCTTTGAGTTGTCTAGCCAAAGTTTAGCTGTCCTTTTGCATCTCTGCCAAACTTCCTGTTTTCAGCAAAAACAATTTATTATCTTGCTGGTTCTTTAGACCTGAAAGGATTTGAAAGCACAAATAAACTTCTGGGTTTTTTTCGTGGCCATTTTAAAGAATAAACTCACTTGCTTCCTCTCAATTATGTGGTCTATACGAGCAAAGAAGAGTATTTAACCTTTGGGCCACTAGCAAGATTCAGAAAATCTTTTAATTGCGTAAAACTTCTGCACTCTGAACTTCTAAAGGACAGATAATGATTTTTTTCATATACTACAGATTTCAGGTGGTTTGGCAACAATGTCACTCTGCCATGTGCACGTTAAGGGAGTTCAGAGCAAGATAAAATTTGAAGTCTTTTATGAGAAATTTTTAAAGATTTTTAGTGATTGACTAGAAGTGAGTGATAGGCTCGGCTCAGGAATGGTTTGTTCCTAAAGGCTTATTATTGACAGTCTGTGGCCGTGTTGTCACAAAAGAGAAAAAACTATGGTAGATAGGCAGAAGCCTTCAACAGCTCCACCAAATCAGATCTGTAAGTAAGAAATAAGGCAGTGAAGATATCCATTGTCTGGAGGGAAAGCAAGATGTTGTTGCAAACCGAAGCCCTGCTGCAAAGGAATTGTAGAAGAATCTGTTATCTAAAAATGAAACATATGTAAGTTATCCAAAAAACGGGAAAAAAAAATCCTTGTCATTCACACCCGATGCCACTGTAGTGTAAGGAAGCTTAACAAAAGCACGTTTGTAAAACTGACTTTGTCAAGAGTACGTTTTAAGGGTAGGAGGTGGTAACCTGGCATTAGACAGCTATTTCTCTGTGTGCTTTCAAATATTATTATGCATTACCTGCAACTGTTCAGAAGATGTTGAAGTCTATTTTTTGTATTGTACTTCAAAGGATTTGCAGATTCTTTGAAGGTGACTTAACAGCTATTAAATGATTCTGAAGGGGGGGGGGAATCAAAAGCTTCCCAAAAAAAAGTTTAAAGGATATGTTTAATACTATTGTTGGAAGTGTACTATAAATCCTCAAAGTTTACGCATATCACTGTCTGTGAGATGGCGTTTATCATAGCAAAGGGAGAAGGAACAATTTACAGAGCAAAGGATCTTTTTAGGAGTTTAATATGTTCCTCCCTGTGTCACAGGAAAAAGAAAATCACATATGAGAAGAAACCCACAGCTACATAGAAATCCTTAAACAGCTGTAAAGTCCAAGCTATACATTGGCAGGACACTGGTGCTGTTTTCCTATGGAAAGCTACCTTCAGCCATTTTTCATCAGTTTGGTATCTTTCATAAAATAATCATAAAATAGCAAGGACCCCACAGTCCAAAGTAATAGGAAGATGTGAAAAATGTCATTTTAGTATGTGGAAAAAACCCGAAGTCTGAATAATGAAAGTAAAAGTGCTGCTGCTTTGGAGTACTGCTATTATTATTGTTTCTATTATAGTCCTATCAGTTAATAACTGTAGGAAATCCTAAAAAGTGCCATGAAGAGAAATGCACGTGCAATTTGCCACTTGGAAAGATGTTTTCTCTAGAGTCCATTTTAGATTCTTGCTCCTCTAAAAACTCAGCCAGGAGTTTTGTCAAGAACTCTGCATTTATCCTTTCAAAGTGGAAGTGTTTAAAGGGATATTGGAAATAATTTTTGATATCACTATCAAAAAAACTTCAAAGGAGTTAACTGCATTTAGTATCCTTGGCTCTCAGCTTAATCTGTTAAATCATGCTGCTTCTGAAGTTTATTGCAAAATTATTGTTCTCTGGGGAAATAATTACCATTCCTCTTACTAGTATGGGGGAGGTGAGTGCATATGTTTGTCAGCAGAGGAGTTCAATTTGATGAGTTTAAAGGAAGCCTCTCTTTCAGTAACACCAAATCAGTATCTTAAAACGAAAGGGATACTGATCTATTGATTTTTGAATAGCAGGGTTATGTCTTATTGACGGGAAATGCTGCTTGGATAGAGTTTCCCTGCAAGTGAAACTAGACTGCCCTGTAATGGTTTGTAAAAGAAACAGAGCTGGTGAATCTGGGCTTCCTGTTAATTTTTTGCTGCAAGATAATGATGAATTTTGACTTTCGGGGCTATCAGTTGATAGTCATCAAGCAAGGGTGAGGTGTTTAGCATCGCGCAGGGCTGAGCCTGTAGTAAAAGCCTTGATTCTGGGTGTCCTTACCTAAACTGTTCCCCAAAAGAAGCCATTTAATTAATGTGTGTGCCCTGCAAGGGCTTTGACAAGGGGAAATAAGTGGCAGGGAAGCTCTTCTGACAGAGTAAGTACCTGGCCTGAGAATGCATTAACTCTCCAGGGCAGGATTTTTGGTGGAATGCTGGAACAGATGTGCATCCCAGCACCACTCGAGTCTCATCTAAACTGACCCCTGTTTGAGCACAGAGACTGGGAACTGGAGTGTTCCTCAGGCTTTTTAAGAACATGTTTTGTTTCAGACTGGTGAGGTTAAGCACTTACTGGGGAATTTGGAATAGAGCCCAGAACCTCCAAAACTGGAGCTGACTGTTTCAGTGAACTCCAAGTCTCTTGTCTGTGCATGTTGTCCTCCAGTTAGTCATTAATGGCCATAAAGCTTCCAGCTTGGCTGTATGCATTATCTGTACATGGAGCTTTCTGCAACATTCCACAAAGGGAACCGTTTGCTTAGTTTTCCATCATCTGAATTCAGTTTCTCTCTTCCTGAACTACACACCACATCATGGCATTGGCTGAGAAGAGGTGTTGACTGCCCACCTCCTCTGGGTATGTTTAGCAGTGCAAGCAAGAGCCAGTTGGATTTTAATGATTGTCTACTGCATACTGTGCCTTGAAATGCATGGAGAAAGGGGAAAGGAAAGGGTGGCTGTGACTTGGCAGCTGCTGGCTGCCCTGTCAGCTGCAAGAAGCAGAAGAACAAATTTTTATCAAATCCGCTAGTGGCTTCAACTGACAGAAGCTGGAGCTTCCAATGCTTATAATAAATAGATGAGAAACACAGGCTGTGGTGTGCCTTTCGGGACACAGCACAGCCCTCGGACAGGTGCTGCCTGGCCAGCGTTCCCCTAGAGAAGGTGAGGACCAGGATGATATCTCCAACAGCTTGGAGGCTGGCTTGGCTCTTGGCTTGAAGCAGAAGTTTTAGACATGCATAAATGACTGTTTGTGTTTGGCTCATTCTTTTTTAACACTTAACTGGTGTTCCTAGTGAATCTGAGGAATTGCCTATAAAAGTTTCTACATCTGTTTCCTTCCTTAGGCTCTGTAGGCAGCTTGTTGGTCATTGCTTATATCCCATTCAGGGCAAGGGGGAATACTATATTTGTTTATATTTATTTAGTGTGTCTGGAACCTATCCTGGACTTAAAGCACCTCACAATTTTTTAAAACAAGTCATTAACAAATATTAGATGCACTGGTTTCATATTTCAGTTCATCCCTTTTTTTGGAACTGATTTTTAATTAAAAGACTCTTTC
>NW_010192189.1:5457-11809 GCF_000695765.1 Mesitornis unicolor
TGTGCAGCACCTTGCCACACCAGCAGATACCTGCACCTCCCTGAAAAGTGCTGCATCCCAAAGTTACTGGGAGTGACCTAGCTGTGAGAAAAGGTATGTATAATGCTGTATGATCTAAGCTTTGAGAAACTGGGACTGGAAGAGTACTTCACAATCAAGGGACCTTTAGGAGATGATGTTTTCAGATGCATGTGTCCTTGCTAAGTTTAATCGCTTTGGTGATGTGCTTTCCACTCTAGATATCTACTCTAGACTGCAAAATTTGAGTTGAAACAATTGCCAAAAAAATGGGAATGATGGGGTGGAGTGGGACAGGGAGGAGACTGTAAAATACAGATAATAAAATAAAGGCAAAAAACAATCCTGGTGATATTTTCTTTAAAACTTTGTGGCACGCCCATGCTTTGGAGCAGAGGCATGAAAGCTGGCAACAAACTGGCTTTTGTTTCAAGGATATTCCTTCTGCAGTTTCTGTCAAAATCCACCCAAATTTGGCAAAGTTGTCAGGGTTTGTGCATATTCAGCACCAAGGAGTTGGATTTTAGCAGTGCATAGGGCTCTGCCCAAAGTGCTGCAGAGCCTCTGAGTCTGCCTTGACCTCAGGGCAGGAAAGTTGCAGGGTGGAAGGTGAAGATGTGCTTTCCATGAGCTGCCCACTCCTTCATGGGTTTTAGAGGATGGGTGAGCACTTTTGCTAGGAAGCCTGCATCTCTGTGTTAGCCCTCAAGGCTGCTGGTGAAAAAATAAATTACCAATTTGGCTGCAGGTGGGAAGAATAGGAAGGCAGACAAGGTGTGACCAGAAGCCTGGAGTTTGAGAAGGTGAGGGAGTGTGCAGGTGGGAGAGATGTAGTGCAGGGACAGTGAGCCCTGGGGAGTACTTGGCAAGGGATCAGGGCATTTGACTCTGGCCAGAAAGTTGGGGAATGAGGGAATGAGGTCAGGAGATGGGGCTGGAACTTTGAGGTGAAGGGACATGGCTTTGAAGAGCTAAGGGCTGGCTGGGGAGGAGGATAGAGGGTTGAAGTAGAGGAAGCTGGACAGCATCTGCCTTCTGTTATTCTCTCACTATAAACTTCATTTGTGCTATTTCCAGGTTAAATGGGCTCAGCTAAATAAAAATTCCAAATGCCAGAAGGAAAGTTACCTTAAAAGCTCAAATGGCACTGCTTCTGATCATATCCCTTTTCCTGTGTTAGCGCATAGTCTACAGGAACTAGAATTTAAGATATTTGGCCAGGTTCTCAGTTGATGAGAATTAGTACGACTTTATCAATAGCTCTGTACTGATTTATACAGATAGTCTGGTCTTATAAGCATCTTTTCACCTCTGTTATTTCCTAACATGGCTCATGCCTTTAAAGGTATTAAAGATGTGGTCTGGTACTCTCAGACCTGCTGGTAGGCTGAGGTTACTTATTGGTAGCCAAAAGCAGAATCTTCTTCTTCCTCTATAAATTATCTTCATTTTACTGTGTTTTAAAATGCATCACTTGAAAGTCTAAAATATTTGATAGTCTGTAAATGTATTCAGACTACTGCAGTGTTTAGCAATGGTCAGATATCTAGCTATATATTATATACTGTCACATATATTTAATATATGTGCAAAAATGTCACCAGACAGAATAGTTATGGGGAAAATATTATAATAAATGTAAAAATTGTCATCATCTACTGACGAGAATGACCCTAATTTATTTGGACCACCAACACGTGTATATATCTTTGCTCTGACTCTCTATTCTATAATTTTAATAAATAACTTAGTTTTACTATTTGTTTCCATCATGCACAGTGCCCTTGGATGAGGTGGGACTTGAAATGCAGAAGGTACCGAGTGGAAATTAGTTAGGTGCCTTTAATTTCCTAAGTTTAGTGAAGGAAAGTTTGAATGAGTTTTAACATTCTAGAATATTTAAATGCCCTGGGACATCTTGTAATTGTGGCGGAATGTTTTTATTAGCTTCTTTTTGTATCTTCTTCCTTTTCCTTGTTTTTGTTTTGTATAAACTTCGAAGGTTCTACCTGAGACCTTCTAGGAAATCTGGAAAATGTTCATGAGGTCAAACTGGTTGTCTTGATGTGGTGCTTGGATATTCATTCTCCATGGTGTAACAGAATTGTTGTTCAAGTGAACAAGGCTACGTGAACAAAAAAAACCAAACAGCAATAATTTAAAATTCGTCCCCTCTTTCAGTATACCAGCTAGCTAATACAGCCATGTTATGTGTTGTTTGGGTTTTTAACTCATTGATTTCTCTCATCCACATTTGACTCCAGATTGGTGTGATGTTGTCTAGGGACACAATCCAGCAAACATCCAAATATTCTTGCAAATGCTGTGAGGCTCACATGGGAGATTAGTGGACTGCTCCTTGCAGGTGGTAGATATTACTATATAAGATATCTTCCTGAATGAGAGTGAGATTCGTGGTATTAATAGTAAAGTAACAGTTTTATTTTCTTCTGACAATTTCTGTGTTCTGAACATTTCTCAGCCCACTAGATTTAACCATCTTACTAATGTGCTCTAAGATGTTCCATACCAAATATTAATATCAGCATTATTACAGTGTCAGCACTTCTCTGGTGTTAGCAGATATAATGTTTTCATTATATAAATCTAGTCCCCATGCTCTCGGCTTTCCTGTTTATTTAATCCACTGTCACACCAACATTGCCAAGAAACCTGTAGCTATTTATAGAATGGCATTATATTTTAATACACAAAAGATAAATATGACTTGGAATGTTACAAACTGTGCTAAAAGCAGGATTTATAAGTAAAAAAATAATTTAACTCAATATCTGAAGCTATAAGCTGCCTTTAATGCTTTTTACCCCATGAAAAACATTAACAGTCATTAAGTAGATAGCACATTAGTTTTAAATTTTATTTGTCTTGGCCTTCAGTGCTCTTCACTAGTCCCAGTGTGTGTGTGTAGAGGGTCCACATTCAAACAGGCAGCGTCAAAGTGGAGGTTGGCCATTGCCTTGCAGAGTACGCAGGATGCATGGTTAGGCATGTTTGAAATAACCTGACAGTCTGTTGCTGTTTACTGCTCCTCTTATGCATGCATTTAGAAAGTGTAGCACAGGATAGAGGGGGATTAAGCGGGACAAAGATAATGTCAAGTACTCCTTTGTGCAGCAAAAGTGTGAACCACAGCGATCAAATGCTAAAACTACTCCATAAAGAAATTTTTTAGGGAAAAGTTTTCTTTGCTATCCAAATACTTGGATGGATAAAACCTCATCAGTGAGCAGCCAGCATTTTCCAAGGCCCACCATACAGTAGAAGGGGAAATAATTCCACAGCTTCCTGAAAGTGCTGAAAAATTCCTCATCGTAACTGTCCTGAGCCAGAGCTGTTCATTTCAACTCCCTGCCATAAAATGTCTCAATATTGAAAGAGTGGCTTCAAAGGAAACTGGGAGGTCTACCTCAAAATATTGGGAAGAAACAGCTTACGTATTATGAGTTAGGAAACTTGTGTTTATGCCGAAACAGTAACATTTTCTGGTGGTTTTGCTTTGGGTTGTGAGTTTGCAGGCTAAAGGCACCTGGAACTGGCCAGGGCTTGTATTGGTGGTGTCTTTGGTTCTTCACATCCCCATATCCCTGGGATGTCCTAGGAAAGCATTTTAGTATACATATCTTCAGAATGGATACTTCTCCAAATAGGGTTGGATGTGCTGGCGAATAAAGGATGCTGACAGGAGAAATGGTGCTGGCAAGAGTGTCTGCAAGAAGGCAAGATTGTATCTGCACTGCGTAAGAAAGCAAAGCAGGGAGCAAGTGGTGGACAGAAAGCAGGAGGCAGTGAATTAGCCAGGTGGCCTTTGGCATTTTTGGGAGGCAGAGGTGAAGTGAGAGAAGACATGTCCTGCCTATATGCTTTACTCTATGAACTTCCTAATTCCTTTTAGAAGCTGATCGTGTTTTTGGCTTCTGGGGTGCTGTGCTCTGCTGCTTAGCTACAAAGGATGACACAGGGGTTTCCTACTTGTTTTTAATATCCCCTAACTTACACAGTAAGCAGTGACGAATGATTTTTCCTTACATCCTTTCTCTATGCTATTTATGGTTTTTGCAGACCTCTACCACTAATGTTCTCTCAATTATTTCTACACCAAGCTGAAGGATCCTTACTGATATAGGCTGATCTTGTAATACATTCCACATACCTTTCTTGGGCCTCCTTATATGTCTTCATGTTCTTGTACATACTTTTTTGAGATAAGTGAGTAGAACTGTATCCCACTTAAGCAGCAGGATGCATGTTTGAATAATTATCAGGTTTTCCTTTTGGTTCCCACTCCTTTCCTAAAAATGCTAAATCCTTGTTTTCCCTTTTAACATCCATGGAGCTCTCCTTTCCATGGACTGTCTACTAAGACCTCCAGACCTCTTTCCTGCATATTTATAGCTAACTTAGAGCCTATTTTTGTGTATTTATGGCACCAGTTATTTTTCCCAAGTGGATTACTTTGTGTTAATTGACATGGAATTTTATTTGTCATTTTATCACTGAGTGCAGAGTCTTTTGCAGCTTTTTAGTTTAGTTTTAGCCAGACCTTTAGTTTGGCTGCTGATATAAAGCTATTGAAGTAGTGAAACTATTTAACCCCTTTCCCAGGCCATTAATGAATACATTAAACAGCAATAACTATCGGAGATTTCTTTTGAAACATTCCTTCCACTGTGAGAAATGACCACTTATTATTGTTCTGTTTCTAGTCTTTTGTGCAATTATTGAAACTTCTTGTTGCATTTCTGTGAAAGGACTTTGAGAGCTTCTAGAAGATCCATGCACGCCTTATTGCTTGTATCACTTCTATCCATGCTAACTGGCTCCTTTGCAGGGCTCCAACAGAATTGAGGCATGAAATTCTTCTACAAAAGTTATGTTGGCTCTTCTCCAGCTTATCTTGTTTAGTCTTATCTTGAATAATTATGCTCTTTTTATTATAATTTCTACAGCTTTAATCCAGAAATTACTTACTGCTTTATATTTCTGCCAACCTTTTTTCTAGGATTGATGGTGTATTTGCCATCTGCAATGTTTTTAGCACCAAGTAATGGTAGAGTTACAGTACCAGTAAGTGGTATTTTCATAGTCTGGTATGTGAGTTCCTTTAGAGATCTTTGGGGAAGAAATGAGAACTGATGTGGTTACTTGGCTAATGTGCCTTTAAGAATGAAGAAATTTGGAGAAAACTCAGTGGCTTTGTGCAGATGATAAAGTGTTGGACTTCATTTGTCCTGTAGTCTTACTCTATAATGGCTGGAGGAGCTCTTAAAACAAGAATAATTTTTCCTCAATATACTTGTACATTGCAAAGAAACCCCTTTGCAAACATTAATTTAAAACAAATGATGGTGTATTTACATATGCAAAATAAAAAATCAATTACATTTTTAATAACAAATATGGGCTAGTAATCCTATCTAACAAAGCGTTTGTGGCACACACTTTCTTCATTTTTCTGTTTAATATCCCAGCTGTTTTACTATTCCACATCTTTCTTCAAAATACTAAAAGTTGAAAAGCAATGTTTCTACATCAAAGGAGTTGAAAATATTTTGATTTAACTCAAAAGCATTCAGGAGCAAGCAAATGTCGTCAAGTGTCTTCAGCCAGTAGATTTCAATTTGTATTTAATACTTGCATAACGTAAACATTAGCCAGGAGAATTTTTAAGCATTTTTTTTCTTTTAATTTGGCTTTAAAAAAAAGTAAAAAAGACTCCTCCTGGACTGAGGTCTTGTATCTCAAGTTTCAGACCGAAGTAAACTTTTACAGCTGAGTTGTAAAATAGCAGTTTATGAGACAAACTCTGCCAAAACTTTAACTATAACTGTGCCAATGTGCCATTATAATAATACAACAATAATCATGGTCCATTATATTAAATCACTAGCGCAGACAAAGGCTGCTAACCTTTCCAAGTGGGAAAAATGTTCCTTTCAAATCAAGGATAAATTCCAACTGAGAAGACCAAATGCTCTAACCTTTAAGCAGTGAATACATTTACTTCTCCCCAGGGCTCAAATAACCCAACATTTGGTAAATGTTTAACAAGGAGGAATTCTCCCTCCCATTTGCCCTTTTCTCATATACACTAGATTAACAAATTCAGTTTAACAAGAAGATCTGTGTTACCCCCTGGTATCTCTCAATTAGATCCTTCCTCCTGTTATTGGCATATCATCTCAGTCCATTTGTTTGATAAGAGGACCTACGGTAATTAACTGTGTTGCAGAAACAGTGTCTTCCACCAGCCCCACCTCTTACACAGACATGTCTCCCACACATATGAAAAGGTGGTTTTGCTGCCGCTCTTTCC
>NW_010192189.1:11840-28706 GCF_000695765.1 Mesitornis unicolor
ATGTATTTTTTTAAGCGAATCTCCTTTTTGTAGCATTTCACAGAGAAGGTTAAGCAAGCATGGCATGTAACTCTTGACTCCAGTTATGCCTCCCTGCAGCATGTCAGGAGCTAAATCAAAGCCTCTGCAGGAATTCACAAATCCAGCTTAGAAATTTCATATTTAGTCCTGGGCAAATGAACATTGTTAAGGCTAGAATAACTGTGGGCGTTCTGACACATACAGATAGCGGTGGAAGTCTGTGCCTGCATTGTCTCTGTGGAATCACTGATTCCTCTGTTCCCCTTTTCAATTTTCAGCTGGGTTTTGCTGCATTCAGATGCTCTGTCGTTCTTTCACATTGTATCAAGTGAGATGGATGGATGGCAAAACTATATGTCTAGGCTCACACTGATGAGCAGCTTTCAGATTCCATGAAATTTTTCCTGTTGTGGCTTTCGGTTTGTGAGGTTTTTTTATTTTCCTTCAGTTTGTGAAATAGATGGTCTTATGCTGTAAAAGGACTTTGAGACTCTCCTGTTTATCCTGGAAATGTGTTAGAAACTTCAGAGCTACCATCTTTATCCCAACACATTCAGAGGTTAATGCTAGCAAGGGTGAGGAGGACAGAGTTAGGGTAAGAGGGAACTAAATCTTGTATTGATCTGAAGTGCATCAAGCAGCTGCATTTAATTCCAGAACTAGAGCTTTTACCTATGTTTAACACTTGAAAGGCAGTGGTGATAGCTTGCAAAAGCCTGTAATGCTTTTAATGGCAATCAGTGTTGCAGATGAAAAAAGCACCTTCTCATGCCTTAATCAGAGGCAGGACCTTACGTTTATCATTGAAACCTGGCTGGAGGATTCTCCTGCAAGGTCCAATGTATGTGTGTGTGACTGTGTGCACAGTTATTGCTACCAAGTTGTTTTGTGGCCGTGTAGGATTTTCTTATGATCCACGGCATGAAGGCCAGGATGAAAGTCAGGCAGCATCATTGGTTTGCTGGAGGAGAGCTGAGTCAAGAACAGCACAATACTGCTTGACGTGTGCTTCAGCACCGTGACATTCCTCTGTGAGACACTGAATTTTCTCACTTCTCAGGCACTGAGGGCTCCACGCCTGGTAGTACTCAATGACTTAAATATCTGTGTCAGAAGAGCCCATGGATCATTTTAGGACTGCAATGATGACAAGGACTGTGGTGGTCTGCGTTACTGTGGGTCCAAGCCTGCTATTTGAGTTGGTGGGTCCCCAGCTGAGCACTGAGCCATTGTCATTCCAGGTGGCTTCCCCCTGGAAGTTTCTGACCAGCTGGCCTTGTGGAAGCATTTCTTTTGGGACTTGCTCTTGTCATTTCTGTCTCTGACACCTCAAATTAGATAATGGCAATGTGAGACTTTAGTCAGACTGGCCATAGAAGCTGATGGTGAATGAGAACTTGCTGCTTGTGTGATATACGTCACCAAGGGCTTGATGAGGAGTTGCTCACTGTAGCGGATGGGGATTGCACCATCACTTCTATCGGGGAGCTCTCATGTCCCAGGAAAGCAGAGATCCATGGTTTGGTATTTAACCTCAGATGTCCATGCTTTAGCATTTTGGTTGTGATTGCCAAGGTGATGGCTTTGGGGAGACTCCTCAATGAAAAAGCAAAACATTTGCCCATAAGCACTGCAAATACATTCACTTATAAGGAGTTTATGCAAGAAAGGGTCTCTCAAATGAAGGCATGTTTTCTTTGTAACTAGTTCCTTTAATTGTTGGCAAAGGACTAAATTTTCACTTATTTTTATTTTTATGAATCAAACTAAATGAAATAATACAGCTTGGTTGTAAGAAAGCACTGGAGGACTCATTTGGATAAATAGCACTCTTTGTTTTCAAGTTATTCACACAGTTGTTCTGCTGTACTGAGACGTGAAAAAGCAAAACCATTCAAGTGCTTCAGTAACACAGAAAACCGATTCAATGGGAGGACTATATAATAGAACTGTCACAAGATAATTATTCCTCACAGCTATACAAACGTTATGGCAGAAACATGTCCTTGTCATAAAGGTGCAATTACCAATGTCTCAGTAGTTTGATCAGAAGATAAATACCCAGGTGACTGAGAAAAGAACCAATATTTCCATGGGTTCTGTAACCATCTCCTTGTATACATGTGTGTAATGCTTCCCATTTTGCTCTACTGTCTCCCCAAAAAGAGAAAAAGGAGCAATGCCTGGGAAAAATAACTCTTATGAAAAACGTAAAGAAAGAAATGTGCATTCATTTATGGAATTACAGAAATAAAAAATGATATTTTTTTGTGCCTGGCAGAGCATTGTCACTTTTGGGGCTAATACAGAAAATGAGGTCAGATCCCCTGATGCCCCATTCTAAAGGATCAGGCATTTCAAGACCCTAAAGAGGTTTCCTTTTTGAAATTTGTTCTCCCAGTAGCCTATCCACTCAGCAGCTTTCCTATCTGGTGTTTGGTTGGGATGCTCTTTTAATTTAAGTTCAAGCAGTACCTGATTCTACAAAGTACCAGAAAACGTCTACACAACCTCAAACTTCATTAAGGTCTGTGAACAATGGAGACACTCAGGACCTTGAAAAATGTTTTTTTTAATTTGACTGATATTATTGCTAGATGGGCTTTAATCCCTGCAAGGTCAGGGAGTGACTTCTGGGTCTATTTGTCAAGGAGGAACACAGCGAGGCTCAAGCTCTTTTTGTGAGAGGCCCTATTTATGCACTTACTGTACACTAATGTCTATGTTGAGTGGGCTGGGTAGGCTTCCTCTTAACTACTTGCGAAAGGTCAGCAGAAAGTACTTCTTCATCAATTACACAAAACACTTCAGGGAGTGGGAAAGAATCAGAAATTAGTTGTTCTTTGCATTTCTCATAGCAAACATATCCAAAATCAACCACTCTTATTCCACTCTGCTGTGAAAATGCTATGAAACTAGTTTGTTTGTTTGTTTCCTTTTTTTGATGCCTGATTTCAATACAAAACCATATTTTAGTCAGGGTTTGCTACCAGCATGACGTTGCCCTGAAAGACTGTAGACCTCATCAGCTGCTCTCTAGCCATCTAAAGTTGTGAGACGCCAGAGCAGGCTGGGAACCAGGGGATGGAGCTCCATTCTGTGTGCTGCTCTGAGCGCTCTTGCACAGACCGATTTTTGGCTGCTTACTTGCTCAAATGTACTATCTAATTAAGTAACACATAAGAAATAGATTCTGGTCCAAGTCTGAATAATTGAGCTATTAATTTAAAAGTGGGATGGTTTTAAATCCATGATTCTCGCTCCTCTCTGTCTTAGTTTGCCCCCAAAGGGACACTCAGGAAGTTCATTTGAATTAGGTGTGAATTCACAGTGTATGAGCTGTGTAGACACCCTTGCACAGAATAAAAGCCGCTTGAATTTGGCCTGGCTTTGAAAATGGATTTAGTCCATTCTAGGTCTCAGTGTTTCCTTGCTGAGATATAATTAGCTTATTAGCTGACTTAACTAATCCTGCTTTAAAGTTAATGTGGATTACTTTCCTTGCCTGTCTCCAGAGAGACAGACGTGCTTAGCTCTCATGGTAACTGATGCTATCAAATTCTGGGAGGACACTACATGTGAAACAGTACTTCTGTAGCATCCTATCTTTTGAGCCTAGATATCGGAATGGGGAACAATGAACTTGTGAGTGTTATTTAATCTAGACTTGCCAACCATTTGGTCCGTGCAGTTAATTTCCAAAGTAATTACCAGACCCAGGACTTGCATTTTGGGTACATCTGACATTTTGCTTGAGCAATTGGGTTCTAATTGCAAGTAAAGCTATGAGGTATAGGTAAAGTCTCAAGTTTCTTTTTAAATTGCTAGGCTTAACATGCACAGCTAAATTCTCTGACATTTTTGAAAATTCACATGCAGTCATAATATTTTAGTCAAAAGTCAAAAATATTTTAGTTAATAAATAAACTGGATATAGCATCAATGAAGATGTTGTGTCTCAGCCTAGAGCAGGGGAAGAAGTACCTAGCCAGAATAGATGTTCCCTGCTTGTATAGGGTCTGATGAACTGTAGCTTTTGAAGCCTTTCCTGAACCATTACATTTTTTTTTTCCCTCATCTACTGAGAATGGACTGGAAAAGGGTAGATGGAGTGAACATACTTTAAGAAGAGAAAGGAAAAGAGATTAAACCAGATGACTCCTCTGAGTGCAAAACTAGTTCATTAATTGTATCCAGAGTATTGTTATCAGCATTCCCCTATCCAACTGGAAGAATGTGATGTGTAATATTCCACAGCTATCTGTCCTGCTTCCAGCTCTGTTCAATCTTCTCATTAATGACTTGCACAGTGCAGTAGAGGGTATGTATATTAAATTTGCAAACATGAAGCTATAAAGTCCTGCAACTGTACTGGAGGACAGGATTAGGAATTTAGATAGGCATATACAAATTAAAGAACCAGGAGCCAGATCATAAGCTGCATGCACATTTAAAATATATAAATAAATAAAACCACCACCACTACCACCACCACCAGCAAAAACCCCTCATGGTATTGCAAAGAAAGGCAGTCCTTGTACTAGGAACTTATTAAGTTATCTACCTTTCAAGACACTGTATGTACTACTCGGTACTGATAAGGTCTCAACTAGGTTTCCTACTACTCTTTGAAGAATGTTAGTCAGTTGAAAAGAGTCCAGAGGATAACACTGAGAATAATGAAAGGTCTGGGAAGCATAGCTTATGAGGAGGAATCAGAAAAAAAATTAAGTTCTCTTGTCTGCAAAGAGATGCTATCTGCAGTTAGACAAAGATATTTTACAGGACATAAAAGACTTTTGAAAAGACTTAATTATCTATTTTACAAGTTTCTACTGGGGCCAAAGTCACAGCAGGAAAGTTCCGGACTTAGATGCTAGGAAAAACAACTCCAGAAATAATGATAGCAATGGACTAGAGTAGATTGTCTGGTGAAGTCATGAAGTTTCTGTTATTGGTGGTCAGTAGAAATAGGTTAGAAAAACATTTATCAGCAATGAAATGAATATAGTCACTCCTGTCTTGCAGAATGTCTGGGAAAGGATGAATTAGAGGACCTGTTGAAGTCTTTTTCAGTCTTGTGATTTGAGACCAATCAGTATAGTACTCAAAATAATATCCAGAGGCAGCAGTTGCCGAAGTACCCAAGTAGATGTTTATACTACTGTTTTAGTCTTCACAGTCAGTTACTTTAATTTTATTATTTCTAGGTTCTCTGAGAGTAGATAGGTTGGAATCAGGACAATCTGAGAGCAGCTCAGGTGTGTGCACATGGATACCTGCTTTCCAAATGCAACACTGTGTTCTGTGAAGGTTGCAAAGAGGATTTTAGACTAGAAGTTGGCATTATTATTTCCTCTCAATTTTTTTTTTTTTTGCAAATTTAAGTTGAATTTTGTAAACAGCTTCAGTCAAAAAGCTTTGGTTTGGTGTTAGTAGGGTGAAGTATTCTGATTCTCTGAGATGAATTGACAAAAGTTCCATCATTACTCACAAATGAGTGCTACTTGTGCTGAGTAGTCTAGGTACTAGCCTTAGTTAAAAGTGTGCTTTGAGTGAAGAACTTGGAGATGTGAATCTGTGCCGAGGGCTATGTATTCTGGCTGATGTTCCATGAGTTTAAAGGGTCATTGTTTGTGTGATATCTGCAGTAATCTTTCATTTTTCTGATTTATGAAATAAAATATGATAGTTTAAGGACATTTTTGCTGTACAACTAGAGCAGCATATCAGACCCTCTTGTTCTGTTATCACTTGCATTCTACAGTTGTTAACTCTACATAAAACTAAAAGGCTGTGGGATAGGCAGGTGGGGTGGAGGACCCCACTTAGCTTTTTCCTCTCTGATATGAGGCACTGCTAAAGTTAGAATCCACTCCATCAGCGCACTCGCAGGAAATGCAACTCAGAGTTTTGAAATATTTGTTGTAAGGTAAATGCTAACTTGTATTCCTTATTTTAACACATTAAAGCATCTAAAAACTTGTAAATCTCCCAAACTTTCACTATCCTTTGAAATATTCTGCTTTCTTTTCTTGGCTTGTGCATGCATGTGTGTCTGTGTGCCTAAGCAATTGTAGTCATATCTTTTATACAATTCTTCAAAGTCCCGGATAAGATCTGGACTCCGTGGATTTCAGTACAATAAATACATGTAATTCAAGATGTGAAGAAAGGAAAGAAGCATTTATTTTACAGATGGGGAACTGAATTGCACAGAACTAAGAGACTGTCCAAAAATAATACAGAAAAACTGTGGCAGAACAGGGATTCAAGCTTGAACTTTGTGATCTGTCACTCAAATCCCTAATTACAAGGTTGTTGTTAACTTTCCAAGTTGTTATCTTATACATAATCATAGCACTTAGACCTTTAACTATTTTGCTATTAAATTAAAACTTCCTTCGCTCTGCTGGAACATGGAGCTGGAACACTAGTTCCAGAAAATCATGATTTCACACTGAAGGTAGGGAGATGTGGCCAAATGGATATGGAGTAGTCTTGCATCAGGCTGACCCGTTAGGTGTCACATCAAGAAGTGCCATATTGCTGCCTTCCTGCACCTTTGTGATACATCTCACACTTGCCACTGCAGTGCTTGTGACTACTGCCACAGTTATCACTCAGGACCCTTGGCTTGAGGCATGAGGACCAGCTGTGCTATTAGAGAAGTGCCGTTGTGGGAAGCTGCAGCTGCAGCCAATGTGGCTGTGATACCGGTAGAGCTTCTGACATTCTTGGACACCTTCTCTTTGCTGCTTTCGTTTTTTCCCACTCTCGCTTTCCCCAGCCCATTAAACTGCACAGGTCAGATGAAAATTTCTACTCAGCAATTTTTTAACCCCTTCCACTGTACTTTCAGCCATACGAAATTGTTTGAGGAGAAATATATATTATCTCAGAGACTTATGTGGGTGTGAAAAAGTGTGCTAAGTAAAGGCCTTTCTTCAGGTTAAGAAAACAGCAAACTTGTTCTGTGACATTCTCTCATCCTCCAGTGACCAGCGCAAGGCACAGGGAGTGTTATACATATACCTGCAGCAAAAAACGAAGCTGAAAAATATCTAAAACTTTGCAGTTGTTGGGCGGGGTTGGAGTGAATGAGCAGGTGCATACCAAAGCAAAATTATCTTGGATTGTGTTCCTGTCCTGTTTCATAAGGACTAAGCAGGTTTTTGGATAGGAAACTTCTAAGGGAAAAGGAAGAAGAATGGGAAATGGTGATTCAGAAATCAGTGGCTTTCCCTGAAGCAGCCCAGTAGTTGCTCTCTAGCTTCCTGATTGCCAGGTTTTGGCAGAGATTTTTATAGCTGAGTATCTGTTGACTGTCAGACCAGCACTATCAATCACCTGGGTTCAGGTTAATGCTTCAGGGAGCTGGCCAAACTCCAGGGGATAACTTGCCTAAATAAAGATATCCTTGCTCTTTCATTGGAACTACATGTTTTTCCTTCCACACTCAGTCACTTGCTCCTTCTTGGTGCCATGGAGAAGTGAGATGGCTGTGCACAGCTTGGGGACATTCAGATCCAGACCGAAATTTCATGTCGCAGATGGAAAAAAACAACCCAAAAACATGGCTTAAATCTAGCAACCTTGAAATTAAGACTGACCCAGATTAATATGTGTGTCTGTGCCTTTTTTTCAGAACAAGATGAACTGAACAGATAGGCTGAAAAATGTAGTCATATGTGTAAACTAAAGCCTTTGGTATGGAACCTAACCCAGCACAGCACCCAACCTGCCTGACTAATCTGCTTTATGTCAGCATGGCGAGGTTTGTTGGAAGTCATGGTATCTTTTAGTGGACAAAACAATTTAGTTTGCTATCTATTAGTAACACTAGGCAAGCTTTCAGGCCCAGAAGCCCTTCTGCAGGGCATCTGAAAGCTTAAAAGAAGATATAACCTTTACTTTCAGCTGGCCTGTGGAAGCTGTCAGGAGCTTAAACCTTGCCAGCTTTCCCCATCTTTTCGGCTTGGTCTAATGAAGAATTTACTCTCCCTTGTCTGCTTGATGTCTAGAGGCCAACTTACCCACCCAGGAATATAATAATTTATTTGCTTTGGGATGTTTTCCTGTGTTAACAGCAGACACTTCAGAATAGCTGGGATTTGAGGGCTATAGGTACCCAGTTTTGCTGCCTATTTGTTCTGTGGTGCAGATATTCTGCATCGTCTCAAGATCGCACCCTCTCATGATGTCTGAATTGGAGTAGCCCAGGAGATGTCTGAAGTTAGCAACTTTGTTGAAAAGCATGGGCTTTGGCGTTAATTGTAATAAGATAAAGCACTAAAAATTAGTTAAGCCGCTCTCCTCCTGTGCTGTTTGCCTTCAATAAAGAGGAAGAAATTAGGTTACTTAGTCCCTTGCCTGTGTTGTGGGTTAGAAGTGATAATGTCAGATAGCAACCAAATGCTTTGTAACAATAACAAAATTCAACAATAAAGGAACCGGAATACTCAAAATGAAGCTGAAAAGAAAATAATGAGAAACACCCTGTCTCATGAATAGTTTTGGTCCTCATTATAGATTAGTAGTTTTGTGAGATGATGTAGAAGTGTTCCTTATTATCACAGCTTTATTGCCTACCTCTGTACATCTGTTCCAAAATTCATTTCAAAATGGCCAGACATTTCAATAATCTGGTGTGCCTTGGAATTTTCATATTGTTTCTGGTACATTAAAATCTGGATGGAAAGCTGGTACTTTTAAATTTACAATTGCACAGACCGTACAACATCTGGGTAGCTTTGCTCTATTGCTTTCCCTGTTCCTTTAAATTTAGACTGAAGTTATGATGTGCATGAAAGGCTAAAGACCTTGTGTGTGGCAGGTGTTATTTCAAGCTGACAAAAATTCAGTAATATGTTCATTTTACTTTGATATGGCTTTTACAAAATACATAAAGCTCTACTTAAAGCCTTGGCAAAATAGTTTTATTTCAACAACAGGCAAATGGAGGATCTTCTGGACTAGGAGAAATTACCAATCAATTTACATATGTGTGTGTATATTTATGTAAAAATATATCGATGAAATTGTTCCCTAAAAAGTTATTTATTTATTACTCCTTTAAATTAGTGCTTAATCCCTTCTCTGGGTCACACTGATGTACTTTCTGGAGGATCAGTGAAGTTGGTTTGTTGATTGTGGGGTTTTTCTGTTTGGTGGGTTTTTTGAGAATGATAGCACTAAGGCAAATTGCAGACTCTAAGTTATATAGATTTATTAGGATTTCTTGTATGAGTAATTACTATTATTCCGAGATAAACACTATGATGTAAACTCATCAGTACAGAGGGATCTTTAGCATAGCGAAACCTTTTAGTAGTGATGGTCCCCACTGAGCTCTGCTGCTTTACATGAGATAAGATATAGTTGATATAAGTCTGTTCTGCCCCAACACCTCCATGGTGTCTGAAATACAGTCTATATTAAAGTCCTCTTTAGTCTTGAAGCTTAGTACTTGTATTTCAATTTAAAAATTAAAATAAAAAAAATCTCAATTCATAGACATAAGAAAGAATGCAAATATTGTATTCATCCTCCTTGTGTCTGATCAAGCCCAAATCTTTGTGGGAAAACTATGTTTCTCTCTTTAAATACTGCACACCTAAATCTGCTTAACGTTTTCTGTATTGTCGCTCATGTTTAGCAAAAGAGGGATGTTATTCCTTAATCCCTCGGAGTCCCTGTAACCTCCATTGTGAGGCATATCAGAGGGTGCTTCCAGATGAAATGCCAATTAAAAGTCTGATCCCAGTTGTGTTTGGTGTTACTTTCCGAGGTGGATATAGTGCTATTTTGCCAGAGCAGGTCTGATCAAACTGAATTTTCAACCTGACCTTCTTTTCACCCCTAATAACTTCCTGGTTCCTTGGTCAGAGAGAGATTTATGAGCAAGAACAAAGCGTGATGTGTCTGTCCCAGCAGTGAGGGAAACCAGAGAACTTATTAAGAGAGAAAGAAGGGGGACAGGAGAGAGAGAATGAGAAGGAAGAGAGGCTGAAAGCGAGTCCTGATTTCAGACAGAAGCACCTCAGCTTCTGGTCTACTGTAATTACCCAGCCACTGAGGAAACAAAACATTGAAAAATCAATTTTATGTTAAAAAATCAATGTTTAAAACAATTTGAAGAGATCTCATAATTTTAAATCTCTCTACAGTGCACATGTTCGGAGCCCTGATCACCTTCAAAGTGAAATGCTCCAATAATTTTAAACTGTTCTGCACAGAGTAGGCTTTGAAACTCCATTTCACTTCCAAATGGAAGCAATCTTGAAAATGTGAAGCACACCAATAATTTTAAATAGATCTTTCTGTCCAACCCTGCATGTACTTCCATGAAGTTCCTACAACTCAAAATTTCAGTTTTTCTTTACATAGAAAGAATGTCTACGTGTAATCTGTAAAGATGATTTTTTTCTCTACTATATTAAAAGATTTTTATTTTTAAGGTAAAAACTATAAAAGTTTTCTCAGATTTTTGATTACTGAAATTATGGATCTTTGGCCATTTAAAAATGTTTCCATTTGTTCCTGTACTCTAAAGTACAAATTGATGAATATAATTGTTATAATTTCCTAACTTACAGCTCTGTGCAGAAAGTGATTTTACATTGAATTGTAATTTCATCCACAAGGGCTTTAGACCTTATATAATTAAAATACCTCAATCCTCTTCAAATTAGAAAAGCAAATTGTTACTTATCATAAGTAGGTGCTTTTCGCTCTAATGACAGTCACTTAGATGATTTATGACATACATTATTTTATATCAAAGTACAATGAAAGAGGCATTACCAAAGGTAATCTCAGTAATGTCTGAAAAGGGATCTCAAACCTCAGTGCAACAATGAATGCAGTATTTAAAATTCAAAACCCAAAGACATTATTATGATTTTGATTTCTTACACCACAGCTTCTCCTGATCTGTTATATTAGTACAGCAATACAAAGAGTATTTTGGATGTATTTTGCTAAGATAGCAGGCAGGAAAAAGGAAATATAAAGTCAGATTTTATGCAGAAATTGTTATCAAAGGGATTATAAAGTAAAACTGTATAATCGCAAGGAAAAACAATTGATGATGTACAAACTGAAATACATTGAGCTCATGGAATATGCTCATTTCCAGCTCTGAAGCCCTTGCATTATTAAGATGCATAATAAAATAAAAAGCCCAGATAATGTATAAACAAGTCAGACTAAAGTAGCTTCTTGAATATGATTATTACCGCATTTCTGTATTCTAGATGGAGATTATACCTTCTCTCCCCGCCCCGCCCCTACCGCAGTGACCTATTCCAAAGCCTTGGGAGTCAATGGCAAGAATGCCAATGTCCTCAGCATCCTCTGTGGCAGTAAAATGCTACCCTGTAACACTGCATCAGAACAGGGACAAATGGCTATAAATAAGAACAAATGGCTGTCTATTGGCCATAAATACATTTAGGCTGGAGATGAGAAAAAAGTGTCTAACCATCTGAAGAGTGAGATTGGAGCAGCCTTCCTGCAGGAATAACTGGGATTTAACAATTTAAAAAAAAATAGAAAGATAAATTGATTTTAAGTGAGAGTTTGAGAATTTGAGGTGGTCGCCCGTAGTGTTACAGAACCTGTAAGGCTGCTTATGACTTCAGTCACCTCCTGCTTTTTAATATGTGGCTTGCTGCAGAATGGACATGTCTCATCCCTGTAACAAACAGTTCTGTGCAGTGGGACTGTGAAGACTTCACTGAGAAACATGGGCCTGAGTAAAAAGCTCCATGGTAAAGTTTGATACCTTCATGTAAGGCTGTCAGCCTTGCGGATCTTTTCCTATGCTGATTGCTGAATGGAACTACAGGTGTGCTAAGTGGGGAGGTTTTGATGAACAAGGGTCCAAAATTCTTAAAGGCAAATGGAAATGGTGTCTAAGTGGGCAAATAAATGCCAAAGCTCTTTGACTTGGGATGAGCAGCTGCCAGGATTTCAACAGTTCTGAGTATGGGCTTCAAGAACTTAGAGGAGTGAGCAGCACAGAACCCACAAGAATGGCTAAAGGATTGGAGAACCTGATCTACTATGAAAAGTTTAGGAGACACAATCTGGTTAGCTTGAAGGTTATGGGAGACTTGATTACCTTCTCGGATAACATGCATAGGGAATACAAGGGTCATGTTAAATCTGCCAGATCCCACTGCAGTCACCAGAAGGGGTATATAGAGACTTCCCAGCCTGTCCTCCAGCCCTACTGCAGGGAAGCTCTGTCTCCACTCTGTCCCCTCATGCCCAATCCATGTTTGGTGGACCTGGAAGTTCAGACTCAAAACACACAGTAGGATGAAGATCATGAAGTGCCCAAGGGCTGAGAGGGAAAGTCAATGCGTTCTTTATGAATAATGTTCAAAAGATACCAGGTTTTTCTGAGAGAGATCATTCCTAAGAATTGACTCTCAAAGCACTGTGTTCTGTGCCAGCTTTAGCATGTTGGTTCCTCATGGCTGCATAATCAATGGCTTTGTGATCTGGAGCTTGTTTACTGAGACCCAGCCTGAATGTGCTTAGCAGTTTGCCTCTCATTTGCGTCAGCATCTAAATAAAGATCAATAACTCTTTTTTTTTTTCCTCTCTTTTCAAGATAAGCTGTTAAT
Organism: Mesitornis unicolor; assembly: GCF_000695765.1. Classification (NCBI taxonomy): domain Eukaryota; kingdom Metazoa; phylum Chordata; class Aves; order Mesitornithiformes; family Mesitornithidae; genus Mesitornis; species Mesitornis unicolor. Next base: position 24,500 of record NW_010192189.1, read on the forward strand.
TTTATAAGAGAAGAGCAATCTAAAGACTTATATAATTAATTTCAGAAGACTTTTTTTTTTTAATTCCAATATTCAGCAGCCATAATTGGGGAGAAAATTTCCAAAGCATCCTCAGCAGCAAAAGCTCCCATCACTCAGAAAATCTGATCACAGTATTACATACCAAAATGGAACCTTGAGGGTTTAAAAACCAAAATAAATTCACATTTCATTTTGAATAAAATTCCCTTCCCATGCATGTACTCAAAGTGCTACTTGGAATAAACACACTTTCCGAAAAAAAAATAAAAACCAACTTTATCTTGAGGCTAATTTCAGATTTAGTCCTGACAAACTGTGGTCAGTCAGTCTTGGCTCATTGTACCACCACAGTCTCAGGGGAGAGAGTGGAGGCAGTAGTCTGCAGTGTTTCAGTGTGACACATGCCCCCTGAAGCTTTACAGCTGGAGTATCAAAGACTCTGCCCGTTCCCCTGCTTGTCCTACCTAGATGAAGGGGTTGCATACACCACACTTGCAAAATCTGGTTTTTGCAGTGCTGGGGACAGGCAACTGATGCAAGGGCAGAAGAAGCTGCAGTGCTGCTCAGTGGATGCAGATATAGTTCCACATCTGTCAGAAGTATCATCCAGCTTTCAGTGATTGATACTTTGATCTGCCCAACTTGATCAGCATCTTTGGTTGCTGGAGTGTCACCTTTAGATTTAGCAAAGCACAAGCTTACAACAAGCTGTTGTCCACAAACACCTCGTACTGGGTGGCACTGCTATCAGGTATTTTGTAAGTACTCAGGATCATGAGATGGTATTTTTGGGAGACTTTGAAGACTTCTGATTAAGGCTGTTATCTTGTCACCATCATTGCAGAGCTCAACTTCACAATTTTCCCTAAGTCAGTGTATTTTATTTTGTACAGATTCTGACATTAGTGAGAGAAAAATCCAGCTTGATGAGCAAGTGTGCTTCTGGATGAAGTGTTTTACTCTGGGGACAGGTAGAAGGAAAAGGAAGGGGAGTTTTCCTAGATGACAGCAAACAATCATGATAGGCATGGTTAGGAAGTAGAGTCTGATCAGTCTCCATATCTGCAAGCTTAGGTGGATCTAAAGTGGGGGTCCTCCTTGTAGCTCTTTTTGCCTTGCTATGATCTCTCCTGATGTGGCAGGTGGGATTAGGCAGTGAAGTCCCCATGGTACATCTTTTGCTGCTCAGCGGGAAGGGGCAGTGTCAAGGCATGACCAGAGACATGGTTCAGGCATTGCAGCAATCCTGCTCAAGTGCCAATGGAAAGCTTGATCTGTAATCACTTGAGAGGAAGAGGCACATGCAGCTAAAAGCAGAGCATCAGATCAGCCCAAATTGTAGAATTACAGAATCATAGTATGGTTTGTATTGGAAGAGATGTTCAAATACATCCAGTTCCAACCCCCTGCCATGGGCAGTGACACCTCCCACTAGACCAGGTTGCTCAAAGCCCCATCCAACCTGGCCTTGAACACTTCCAGGGAGGGGGCATCCACAACTTCCTTGGGCAACTTGTGCCAGTGTCTCACCACCCTCACAGTAAAGGATTTCTTCCTAATATCCAGTCTAAATCTACCCTCTTCCAGTTTAAAACCATTCCTTCTTGTTCTATCTCTACCTGCTCTTTTAAAATGTCCCTCCCCAGCTTTCCTGTAGGATCCCTTCAGGAACTGTAAGGCTGCCATAAGGTCTTCCCAGAGCCTTCTCTTCTCCAGGCTGAACAACCCCAAGTCTCTCAGCCTGTCCCCGTAGAGGAGGTGCTCCAGCCCTCTGATCATCTTCATGGCCCTCCTCTGGACCCGCTCCAATACCTTGATGTCCTTTTTGTGTTGGGGGCCCCAGAACTGGATGCACACTCCATGTGTGGTCTCTTGAGAGCAGAATAGAGGGACAGAATCACCTTCCTCGTTCCGCTGGCCACGCTTTTCTTGATGTAGCCCAGGATGTGGTTGGCCTTCTGGGCTGCAAGTGCACATTGCCAGCTCATGTTGGGTTTTTCATTGACCAACACCCCCAAGTTCTCCTCAGGACTGCTCTCAAGCCATTCCCTGCCCAGCCTGTATTTGTGCTTGGGATTGCCTCTGCCCAGGTGCAGGACCTTGCACTTGGCCGTGTTGAACTTGATGAGGTTGGCATGGGCCCACCCCTCCAGCCTGTCCAGGTTCCTCTGGATGGCATCCCTTTCCTCCTGCATGTCGACCGCACCACACAGCTTGGTGTCATCTGCAAACTTGCTGCACTCAATCCCACTGTCCATGTTGCCAGCAAAGATATTCAACAGTACTGGTCCCAGTACTGATCCCTGGGGGACACCACTCATCACTGGTCTCCATTTGGACATTGAGCTTTTGACTGCAACTCTCTGAGTGCAACCATCCAGCCAATTCCTTATCCAGTGAGTGGTCCATCCATCAAATCCATGTGTCTCCAGTTTAGTGACCAGTATGTCATGCAGGACAATGTCGAATGCTTTGCACAAGTCCAGGTAGGCGACATCAGTTGCTCTTCCCTTATCCACTGATGCTGTAACTCAATTGTGAAAGGCCACGAAACTTGTCAGGCATGATTTGTCCTTGGTAAAGCCATGTTGGTTACCACCAATCACCTCATCTTCATTTTCCATGTGCCTTATGAGAGCTTTCAGGGGACTCTGCTCCATGATCTTGCCTGGCACAGTGGTGAGACTGACTAGCCTGTTGTTTCCCAGATCTTCCTTTATTTCCCTTTTTGAAAATGGGGGTTATGAGAAACTGTTTTAGCTATGGGCACAGAGAAAAGGACTACAAGAATGGGCTTGGGGCTGTTGAAGTGTTGCCTTTCACCCTGGCACGTGCCTTGCCTGCTCCAGCTAGGATGACCTGCCATGGCCGAGCAGATCTGCTGTTGCTGGCTTAGACAGTCTGTAGGATTTTCAGCAGTCAATGGTTACATGAGAGAACAGACCAGCAACGAACCAGTGAACAACCAGCAATATGGCCTTGTTAAAAAAAGGCTTTCTTAAAAATGTGGCTTTCTTAAAAATAGAAGTACTTCCCTACCCTGCCATTGCCTAGAAAACTTTAGGGACCAAAGTATGTGCAAAGCTCCGAGCTCCTGAACAGCGTTGCTCTGGTATGATCTCGTGATCATGGTGGTGTGGCAAAGAGCTGGGAGGAAAACTCTCGGAAGGGAACACAGTGCAAGGCAGAAAGTTATTGGTATGTAGAGCTGATGACTGCACCTTTGAGAGTGAGCAGAGGGACTTTTTGAACAGCAATGGTGAACCAGTTTGACATGAATTAACTGGACTTTGGGAGGAGGGGGGTGCTATTGTTTAAAAATAAACCATTTTTAAAGAATTCTGTGACCATGTTTTTTTTGTTGCTTTCTGTAGAGACATTACATGTCAATTGCTGACTAGGTTTAAAACTAATCTATCATTTAAGACTGGGAGGTTCCAGTTCCACTGCTTTCAGTTCTACAAGGATTCCTGCCCGAGGTACTGCAGAAAGGTGGTGGTGGGGTTTTTAATATATGACAAAATATAGCAAATGGAGGAAATACATACAGTGATAACCATAATGAGGATTTCTTTTCTGTTTTACCAAAAAGTAAAAGGTATAGCAATGAGTTCTTGGTTTTAGGGATAGCATTGCGAGAATAAGGTTGAAAGAGGGATAACTGATACCTGTGGTGAAGTTGAAGTCAACACCTACATAATAGAGCAGTTTCTGGGGAGGAGGAGGTTTTTAGTATGTTAAATGATGGGTCTAGAGATCCAGCACTGACTGTCCTCACCCAGAGGCACTCTCTGCCTGAGTCGCTGGGTGCTTCTGGTGTGTGTTTTCTGTTTTTCTAGCATGGAATTACATGATTCTTTGGCAGTGTGTCTTTGGAGAGAGCTCTTTACTGTTGCACAGGCCAGTGGCAGAGCTAGTGAGGATATAAATCTATGGTTGATGGAAGGGAGTTCCTGGGACTTGAAAGTCACCTGTTCTGCCTTTCTTGTTTTGTTTTTTTTTTGTGAACTCATTTGCTCTGCAGTGCATTTGTCTCTATTATCCCTATCCTCCCGAAAGAAAAATAAGATAAGTCAAGAGGATTTTTAGAGTAGTGAAGTTTTCTGTTTGTAATGTGAGGCATCCCAAAAAACTTAAATGGGGAGCTACTGGGTACTATTATGTTAGCTTTCTACTCTCATCTTTC